>NC_059426.1:21835557-22135557 GCF_021028975.2 Sphaerodactylus townsendi | reverse complement strand
GCGAGAAAGGGAAAGGAAGATACATTCCTAAATGTGACAGTGTGTGATTCTGAGATCTTGTTTGGAGAAGCGGTAACAAAATTATACTTGCTGATAAAGCAATGATTTTTTAATAATAAAGTTTCACAAAAATTCCTATTTAAAAAGTCTTCACAAACAGAACTTGGATCTCACACAGGAGTCATCTTGATTCACATACAACTTAAAATATCAATCAAGACAATGGCCCTTTCTGGATGGCCCAATAAACACGGGGTAAGGGCGGGATAAAACCCGAATTGGGGGGGGGGGAACATCGAATGGATTCTGCTCCTGAAGCGATCCCGCTCTGTGTTCCCTCCGCAGGGTTTTTCAAGAATTATGTTATGTGCAATTCTTTTGTTTTAATGCGCCTTGCAGCTATGGTCAAGCAAATGGCCATGGCTATGAGGCGCATTAGACGGCTGCAATCCAACAAGACAATTGTAGTCCCCAGCTCCCATCTGCAGAGCCACTCAGGGAATAAAGGGCCATTTCATGGCCCTGGGGGTGTGTGTGTGTCAGTTGAGCCCGCCTCCGAAACTGTGCTTCAGAGGGAGGCAGAGACCACCTCCCAAAAATATGAGTCTCCGTGCGAAGGTACGCACCCCATTTGCATGACTGGCTGTCCCCGGGATGTCCCCGGGCTGGGACAAGAACAATTTCATGTAACTGGCCTTTCACCTGTGTTTATTGGCCCATGCAGAAAGGGACAGAGGCATATCTTGGGGGGGGGGGGGGAGGTCATTTGACCTGGGTGCCATTTTAAGTAGATACGCCCCTGAATCAGGGACTTCTATATCTGGTCACTGTATGGAAAATGACAAGGCCAGTCTCAATAGCCAAACTTAATGCCCAACCAGAAAGCTCAGCAACAATTTAAATGCAGGTCTCCATATGCCAGGGTTGAGAAATTCCTGGAGGAAGGCCTTGGGATGCTCCACCCCTGTGGCTGTTTGACAGATCACCAGTAAGCAAAGGGGAAACTCCAGTATCTTCTACTGATTGCCTAACAGTGTCATTCTAAGTCAAGTTACATTCTTATAAGTCAGTTGAAAGCACTGGGTTTGATGAGTATATCGCTGCTTAGAATGGCACTGAGAGTCTTTAATGCTATGCACATATTTATAAATTCTGTTGATTCAGTACAACTAACATTCTACTACAGAACAAATACTTTTCTCATACTTAAGTAAGTAATATATAGATACCCTGATGAAGATCTGACCTAGATGGCCCAGGCTAGGCTGATCTTGTCAGATCTCAAAAGCTAAGTAGGATCACCCTTGGTTAGTATTTGTGTGGAAAACTACTAAGTCCAGGGTCATCATGAAGGGGCAGGCAATGGCAGGTCACCTGTGTTTGTCTTTTGTCTTGAGATCCTACAAGTTTATTATGACTTGATGGCACTTTCCACCATCATCTTGATTAAACTTTGGGGTTTTCAACATATAGATTTTTTTAAAAAAAGTCTATGCATATTTCCACTTAAAGACTAAAACTAAACAAAACGAGGTCTGAAGAATGTGAAAGTTTGCCGTTATCCCATCTGCTACCATCTAGTGGATAAACTCCGTCTATAATTTAAAATGATAATTCGGTAGATTTCTAGGACCTAAGTTTAGACATAGTATAATAATTTAAAGCGAACGTGTGAAATATGTGTGGATACAGTACAAAGATGGGCAATCAATATATATTACCACTTCAAGACGAAAAAGAAACTAAACAAGGTTTGAAGAATGCCAAAGTTTACAGTTATCCCATCTACTACAATCTAGTGGATAAACTCCATGTATAACTTAAAATGATAATTCAGTAGATCTCTAGAACCTAAGTTTAGACATAGGATGGTATCATAATTTAAAGTGAATGTGTGCAATATGTGTGGTTATTGTACAAAGATAGGCAATCTGTGCACACAACCATATCTGTATCTATGGGCTAATTCTTTTGGTTTCCATATGCATGTGTTTTGAAATATGTACAAGTGCTTTGCTGGTAGTCTGCGGCTCTCAGGAAAGTGGGTCAACATACGGTGCTATGCAGAAAAGATATCATATGGGACTGGATCAGCCCCTGTGTATTTTATGTGTGTGTGTATACGACTTTGTATTTCTAAAGGCTGCCTTTGTATGTCATGAGCTCATTAGAATATTGTTCACATAGCAGAAATTTCCACCCCCCTTCCACCGCACAGCTTGTAAACCGTGAAAAAAAAAGTTTACTTGATGTCTATCCAAGCAATGCTGCATCTTCAAATTTGAAGGAGAAACTCAGAAAGTAAGTTTTTTTTTATTATTCTTCATTTAAGTATTATTTTTTAATTGCGGCATATTAAACATAAAATCTGGTACAATCTTTAAAAATAAATAGGACCTAACTATAAATGGGCCCTGTTGTGTTTTTATCTTTGACAAGCAAGTAATTGCTTCTCAAATTTATCAGTTTGTTTATGCAAAAACCATTTACCAAGCCTAGCTCAAAAGCATCAATTTCATCATTATCATCTTATTAATTTAGCCAAGCTATAACACAGCTGATTATTCCTGAGTAATATCCTCTGCAGCACATCATGTGTGGCAAAACCATCTGTACAGTACCTATTTAATAAATAAACCCTTGGCTAAATGTCTCTGTTTATTGAGAACTAATGTTTATAGAAAATATAATGGAACTCAATAAATAACTCAGCTTCATCAACCTGCATATGAATCAGTGCGAAGAACGCTGACATCATCACCTTTCAAGTACCAGAGAAAGCAAAATTACCCAAAAGAGCTATAGAGTCAATATTAAGGCATTAAAACTGCAATGAAGGCATATTAATGCTTAAAACTTCATTGTTGGCAGTGGAATTGCCACAGCGGACATATTTTATAACTCCAAGACTACTTAGGCTTTATGACTGTTTCTTTGTTGAGTGCCTTGCGCTTAATGTAGTTTTCCACTTTAAATAAAAAAAATACAAGAACAACAACCAAGAGCTTAAAAAAAAGAAAGGGGGAGGGAAGAAAAGGAAAAAAATTGCTGATTCTCAGCATTCATTTTTAAAATAATGCAAAGTGCTGATTCCAACTGTTTGGGGGGGAAAACTCATTTAACTCCATGCTTTCTGAATGTCAGTAGTGGTGACTTTTCCAAAGCTGTAGTTAAGCGAAGGTTGGTGTTCCAGAAAGGTTATGGAACAACCAAGTGCATCCCCTGGTTTTGTTAAAATTATTTCTTTACTTTGGGTTTTTTGAAAAGAATAGTATCCTTTCCTCATCTTCCAAGTGATTTGCAGCAAAAATTCAGTTTGATGTCACAACTCTGTTACCACAATATCATTATTTTTTTAACATCTACCTCCACTGAGGGGGAATTGATTTGCTTGTAGTAAACGTGTTCCAAAATATCTTTTTGGAAATTTGTTCTCTTTCTGACTTCTTTTTTAAAATAACATCCATGGTAAGAAATGGTATATCTGTGAATGCTGTTTGTCATTTAACCATCCTGTTTTCTTGCACATCTAGACTGGAACTTTTGGGGAGGAAAGATGTTCTTAGTGTTCGGATCACAATTAAGTGCAAAAATAATGTCAAGGTAGCTTTTTTTGTCAGCATTCTGCCTGCCTATTGGTTATTTATTTAGTACATTTGGGCTGTTATTCTGCCCTTATTTATTTATTTAGAAAACGTATATGCCTCCTCTCTGGAGACCTGCTTGAGGTGGCTTATGCCCAAGATAACAAAATAAAATTATTAACGCACAGCCATTAAAAACAAAGCCATTAAAGCACAACCATTGAACGCAAAACCATTAAAAACAAGTTGATGCCATTAAAACATGAGAAGGCCTGACAACAACAAAGAACAGAACGATCTTCAGCGATCTTGGGAAGGCCTATGTGGCTCTCTTCCCTCCTCCATTTTACCTTTGCAATGTCCCGGAAAAATAAACCAGCCCGTCTCCCCTGGTGTTTGCATGGGAGCGGGATCAGCGAGGGCTTTTTCAAAAGAACCGCCAATTTCATCATTTTTTGAAAGCCGTGGATAGGGAAATCTCACGGGGTGGCCCCGAGTTAGGCCCAGAAGCCATGCCTGAACCAGGATGTATCCTCCTCCCTCTTTATCCTATTCACCTTCTTCCTCTTTGTTTGCAGCTGAATTAGTTCCTACTCCTCTCTGTGTGGCTTGGGCTCCCTTCTGGGGCAGGGGAGAGATTTCTTCGTCTGGGTCCCTTTTCTTTAGATTTCATGGATGCTGCTGGTGTCTGGAGAAATTTCTGTTGCTTGCTGCTCTTTTCTTTCTGGCCCGATAACATTATTTCCTGAGCAACATCTGCTGAACCCCCTGTCCCTTGGCTTGCAACCCCAGGTGGGGCCTGGCGATTTCCTTCTATAGAAAGTACTCTCCGGACAACAGAGATCAGCAGCAGTGGCATAGGAGGTTAAGAGCTTGTGTATCTAATCTGGTGGAACCGGGTTTGATTCTCCGCTCTGCCGCCTGAGATGTGGAGGCTTTTCTGGGGAATTCAGATTAGCCTGTACACTCCACACACGCCAGCTGGGTGACCTTGGGCTAGTCACAGCTTCTCCGAGCTCTCTCAGCCCCACCCACCTCACAGGGTGTTTGTTGTGAGGGAGCAAGGGCAAGGAGATTGTAAGCCCCTTTGAGTCTCCTACAGGAGAGAAAGGGGGGATATAAATCCAAACTCCTTCTCCTTCTCCTTTTCCTTTTCCTTCTCCTTCTCCTTTTCCTTCTCCTTCTCCTTCTCCTCCTCCTCCTCCTCCTCCTCCTCCTCCTCCTCCTTCTTCTTCTTCTTCTTCTTCTTCCTCCTCCTCCTCCTCTGTAGAAAATGGCTGCTATGCCCTCCCCTCCCCAAACTTTGTCTCCTCCTGGCTCTATCCTCAAATCTCCAGAAATTTCCCAACCCAGAGTTGGCAACTCTAACTGACCTGGGGGGGTCCCTACAAGAAATAAAACATGAAGTAGATAGAATCTGGGCCTGAGGATAAACCCACCTAAGACTGGACTGATAGCGGAAGGATAATGAGGTAAACTGATAAAAAGAAAGTCTGCTTTTTTAAAATGACCAGGAACCAAGTTCATTCTGAAAAGAACAAACAACTGAGTTAAACATGAATACGTCTTATTTCAGGCAGATTAATAATATGTCAGTATATTGTTCTGCTGCAGCTAAGTTACATAATAGACCGAGAAAACCCTGCTGGCCTATACTCAGTTACCCAGACTTAATTAAAGGTCTGTCATCTCCACAGATCTTTAATTCACATTTGTGATAAAATAGCCCTTCTATTTTTAACTCCCAGCCCTCAAAAACAGTCATAGAGTTCACCCAGAATTATAAATAATATCCAGACCACAGAGATCAGTTTCCCTGTAAAAAATGGCTACTTTGTAGAGCAGACTCTGTTGGTACCACACCTCATTGAGGTCCCCCCCTCCCCAAAACAGCCTCCCCAAATCTCCATTCCCAAATCATTAATTTCCCAACCTGGAGCTGGAACCCCTACTCTCAAAATCTAACCAACTGTGCCTCCCACTCTCAGATCTTAACCTTTCCCAGTTCATATCTCCTCTTGGCTGGTGTTCAGGGCAGTGCTCTGATTGACATCCAGGTTATTGTGCTCCACATGGAACAATCCTAAGCATAGCTACTTTGAAGTAAGTCCCATTTTATTCAATGGGACTTATTCCCAGGAAAGTGTTTTTTGAATGTCACCGAGCTTGTAAAATTAATGGAGAGTGGGAATTTTAACCTGGGTCTCCTAGGTCCAACTCAGACACTCTAATTGCTACACCCTACTGTCTCTCAAAGGTACACACAACCAGACTAACTATAGTAAGATTGTGAGAAAAATATTTCTCATGGAAATCTTTAAAAACCCTCATATAGAAGTCTGAAAAAAATACATGGATAGCATAGATTATATTAAAGGCACATTCAATACACCAAGGCAAATTCCAGAGTATCTAGAGGTAGTAAAATGTCACCAGACAAAATTTAGATTCAAGTCCAATACCACCTTAGAGACGAACAAGATTTTCAGGCTTTCAGCCTTCAAGTGTCAGCCATCCCCTGAGCCAGGATGTGGGTGCATTAGTATCTGACAAAGGAAACTTTGATACTTCCAAGCTCATCCCCCCTCTCCCATCTCATTTAGCTCTAAGGTGCTACTGGACTTGAATTTAGTTGTTTTACTGTAGACTTGGCACTGAAGCACCAACCCACCCCCCCCCTCAATTTTTGGGTTTTAAAAAAATTCCCTGATAAAATAAGCTGGGACCCTTTCAAACTTGGACAGCAGAGGCAGGGGGAGAGGAGGCAGAATACAAGCCCGGCATGCAAGATCGCCTCCTCCCTGCAATCCAAGTCCTTTGATGCTTGGATAGAAGAGGCCGGGGGGGGGGGGGGGGGCAGGCCCAATTCAGCATGCAGGATCTGTCTTCCTCTGGCAGTTCTGTACAATTTTGGTTTTGGTTTTTTTTTAACTGAATATTTTCGGTAGAAGCCCAATAGACCCTATAGATATTTGACTTTACTGAGTTAAAAACACCCAAAGCTGAAATTTACCAAAAATATCTATTGGGACTCAAGTCTACTGTGGACCAACATAGCTACTTGAGGTGTTTCACAACACTCAGGCCCCTTCCACACACATAAAATAATGCGTTTTCAAACCACTTTCACAACTGTTTGCAAGTGGATTTTGCTATTCCGCACAGCTTCAAAGAGCACTGAAAGCAGTTTGAAAGTGCATTATTCTGCATGTGCGGAATGAGCCTCAGAGTCTGTTACAGACATCAGTGGAGTTCTTTTCCTACCTCAAGCATATATCTGTATGTAGCAAGTAGCATTGGTATGGCGGGGAATGGATTTCTGTTCTCAAAATTTACTTTTTAAAATACTGTTAGGTCTTGAACCTTGAAGCAATAAACGGACTCTGTGTTGTTGATCAGCAGTTTTTACTGATAGGCAGTGAAGCACCCAGCTTGGAAAAGCCAGTTTTGCCAAACCTGGCTTTTGCTACCCCCTCCCGTTTCCCCAAAGAATGTGAGAAAGTATTATTTTGAAGCTGAGGCATCCCAAGGTCAACGATAGCTAGAGATAAAGCTACCTGGCCTCCTGCCCCCACAGGACAACAGAAACATCCCATTTCCCATTAGGCCAAAAGTGTCAGGGGTAAGCCTAGTTATCTAGGCATGTGAAGCTGAATTAAGGAAAGAATATGCCATAACAGCAGTGGTAACATATAGGAGGCCGGTTACATATATCTTGTAGTGATTACATTGAGTCAGGAATGCATTTCAATCATCTAGATACAATCCTTGACAATATATTTAGTAACAACTACATTGAGTTAGGAATGCATCTCAATCAACTAGGCACAATCCCTGACAGATACTGACATTGATCCATTTTTTTCCTATTTTTATCTCTTTTTAAAGAGGCATTTTTCTATGAAGAGAAATCAATCGTATGTTTTAAGTTCAGCCCTTGCAGCTGTTTTCTGATGGCACACAGAATAGCAAGAGGGTAGGAAGGCTGAGGAAGAATCCTCCTACTTCTGAGCTTCTACTGAAATCCTGAAATTTTGGCAAAACCTCCCTTTCTGCCCCTCTACTCTTCAAATTCCTCTTTGATCAAAATAGAACTAATTAGAAACAGACTCCAAATTCCTAAAAAGAGGAGAAGAATTCGATTGGTGGATTTCCGGGAGAAAACAGGAATTAAGGGATTTTCTATTAACTATCCTAGTGGTGTGATAAATGTTCTCCAATGAAGAGCAAGGCTTGTATTGATCAACAGAAACCTGTAACCACTTCAGAGCTTCTCTGGATCAGTTTTACTTTACAGTACTCATGTGACTTTTTTATTCTATTATATTGATTGGAGTAAATAAGCATCCTAAAGTCTAAATTAGTTGGAGGAGTGTGTGTGTGAGAGAGAGAGGGGGGCGGGGTTTGCATGCCCCAGTTGCCTTTTAAATGTAAGCAGTCTATGATTGTCCTTAAGGGTCATTGTTGACATATGTGCACAAGCCCAGTTTTTTGTTTTGTTTTTACAACATAGATACAGTACACATGCTCGAACATCTCTGGTGTGCTGCGTTCTGATTGTTTTTGGGGATAAAGTGATTGGTTCTCCCCCACTCCCAAAGTCAATGCTTCTGATTGATGGATCCACAACAACCACAGGAAAACCAAGCAGCAAACACACACACACACACCCCCCTTTTCTCTAGCTTTGGAAAGGAGCTGGTGCAGTGAGCAACATGGCAAGCACGTTGTGCTATTTAAAGTAAAAACTTTTGACCAATACTGGGCACAGCACTATGTCTCATTATCGATCGATCGATCGATCGATCGATCGATCGATCGATCGATCGATCGATCGATCTATCTATCTATCTATCTATCTATCTATCTATCTATCTATCTATCTATCTATCTATCTATCTATCTATCTATCTATCTATCTATCTATCTATCTATCTATCTATCTATCTATCTATCTATAGAGAGAGAGTAGAACAGAAGAGACAGATTCTCAGTGAGCAGCAGTGACGTAGGAGGTTAAGAGCTCATGTATCTAATCTGGAGGAACCGGGTTTGATTCCCAGCTCTGCTGCCTGAGCTGTGGAGGCTTATCTGGGGAATTCAGATTAGCCTGGGCACTCCCACACACGCCAGCTGGGTGACCTTGGGCTAGTCACAGCTTTCGGAGCTCTCTCAGCCCCACCTACCTCACAGGGTGTTTGTTGTGAGGGGGGAAGGGCAAGGAGATTGTAAGCCCCTTTGACTCTCCTGCAGGAGAGTAAGGGGGGATATAAATCCAAACTCTTCTTCTTCTTCTTCAGTTGCTTTTTATATATGAGTTTGCTAACTATAAAGGGAGGGTTACATGGAGATAAAATAAGAAATCCTTTCTTCCCTGTTGCACATTTACATCTGCCTGTCTGCTGTCTCACATGTGGTGTTGTGTCTGCTCCAACAAAGAAACAGAGCTAACTTTATAACTTTAAATGTACATGCTTACTAACATGTAAACAATGGCTATCTGGCTGACCAATGGCTAATCAATAGATCAGGTCATAAACAGTGACTTCAGCAACTTGTTTACATACAAACCGTCCACCCCTTTTTTAACTGAGTCTTGACAGACACTTGCCAAATCCCACCCGCATTTAAAGGTGTGCACGAAACGAGACACTCCCTCCCCCCCCCCTCGATATACCAAATAACATTTGACTGGTCTTTGGGGCTGTCATGGAACGAGAGCATCCTGCCAGGCAGGCGCTTCCCCACCCCTCCCCTCTCAGGATCTCGTTGGGAATGTGAGCTGCAGGACTGGGCTGGCTGCAGCTTGGCTAGCGAGCGGCAGTTGGCGAGAGCGAGCTGGAACAGGGCGAGGCCCATGATGTAAGGCAAGGAGATCAGGTGGCGGGGTGGGGAAAAAAATCTGTTTTGCTCCCATGGCCTTTGCACGGAAGTGATTCAACATGGGATTTGGGGGAAAGATCAACATTTTGGTGGTTTTTGAAAAACTTGGACTGAGGGAAATATCGTGGGACAAACCTGCTTTAGGATTGGGAACCATGCGAGCTTCTTGGACAAACCGGGATATTTGGACCATGTGGAAACGGCCTTGATGGCAGCTAGTATTGATTCTTTGGCTTTCAGCATCTCAGCCTTGTGGACTTCTTTCAGAGCTGGCTCTTGGCTTTCTTGAATGTATTCATAGAATCATAGAATCATAGAGTTGGAAGAGACCACAAGGGCCATCAAGTCCAACCCCCTGCAATGCAGGAACACACAATGTTTTTAATTGTTTATATTTGTGTGTGTATTCACAGACAGACGAGAGAGCGAGAGCGCCTCATTTAATACGAGTTCTTAAAGTAGAAAGTTAGAAAGAGCCAGTGTGGTGCAGTGGCTAAGAGCAAATGGACTCAGTGGCGGGATTCAGCCAGTTTGCACCGGTTCGGTAGAACTGGTATCTAATTTTTTGTTGAGTTCATCATACCAGTTGTTAAAAGTGGCTTTCAGAGTACCGGAGCAGCTAGGTGCCTTGCCGCCCGTCTGCTCCAAGATGCTAAAAGTCCTGTCACCCCTTCTCCCAGGGAAGAGGAAGTGAGGGGGCTTTCAGAGCCCGGAGCAGCCAGCTGCTTTGCTGCCCGGCTGCTCTGACACACTAAAAGTCCTGTTGCCCTTTCTCTCGGGGAGCGAGGGGGCTTTCAGACCAGCGGCAGCAAGGTCCCACTGCCCCCCCTCCAGCCCCACAATAAGTTCCTCCACAAGAGGTAAGTAAGCGGCAGGGAAGGCGAAGGTAGGGGGCAAATCGGTTGTTAAATTATTAGAATCCCGCCACTAGATGGACTCTAATCTGGAGAACCAGGCAAACCCTTATCTGGTTACACAGATTTGCTTCTGCACTCCTACATTCCTGCTGGGTGACCTTGGGCTAGTCACAGTTCTTCAGAAGTCTCTCAGTCCCATCTACCTCACAAGGTGTCTGTTGTGAGGAGAGGAAGGAAAGGAGTTTGTAAGCCTCTGTGAGTCTCCTTACAGGAGAGAAAGAGGGGGAGGGTGTAAATCTAAACTCCTCCTCCTCCTCTTCTAATTTTTCCTTAACATTCAGAAACCTCTGAAAATATCTGAGTAAGATTTTGAATAGACCTGCTTATGATGGTAGTTAATTGTGATAGGAAAATGAGGCCTGAACACCTCTTGCTCCTTATCCATGAGCAGATTGATAATTTATGCAAATGAAACAATAATTGAAATAATTTATTTATTTATTTATTTATATTAGACTTTTATAAGACTTTTATACTGCCCCATCCCCGAAGGGGATTTAGTGTATCTGGTAGGCTTCAGTTAGTATTCTACCCAGCACACTTTGCCTAAGAGTTCATACTGTGAAATGGTTAGACTCAGTGGTGGGATCCAAAAATTTTAGTAACAGGTTCCCATGGTGGTGGGATTCAAACTGTGGCGTAGCGCCAACGGGGCTGGGCGGGGCACGATGGGGGCTGGGGCGGGCATTCTGGGGGGGCATTCCTGGGCGGAGCTGTGGAAAGGACGCAGCTGCTGCGCTGGTCCTTGGGCAGGAAATGAATGCACGCAGGCGCAGGCTGCCACGCATGCCGGTGCACCTCCTGCTAGACTGCTTCAAGTTCTGCGTGCTACTGCTGAGAGGAGGGGCGTAACTAAGGCAAAAATCACGTGGCAAAATCACCAATTAGTAACCTTTTCTCGGCACACACAAATAATTAGTAACCTACTCTCGGGAACCCGTGAGAACCTGCTGGATCCCACCTCTGGTTAGACTAGGATCTGCCATGGCAGCATACTGGTCTGTCATGTCATTTAAGCCTACATTACCTCATGGGGATTCTGTGATGATAAAATAGAGGAGAGAAGGATTTATCCAAAAGAATTGTTCTCTGTAGTCTGGAGATCAATTGTAATTTTGGGAGAACTCCAGACCCCACCTGGAGATTTTCAAGCCTAGTTGTGTATACACAAAAAAATATTTTAACATAGTATGTTCATCTAAAAAGGCTTCCTGTTAAGCAGAGCTTCTGCTGGAAGTATTGAGGAGTTACTGTTAGAGTTATGAGTAATCTCAATCTATCATTAGATCCACCTTGAATAGCAGCCATTTTGTAATTGTGCCTGTCAACCTGTGTCATAATTCCAGCAGGCTCAAAAACGTTGGGGACTCCAGTATCTGTAAGGTTGGACACACTCAGACAAAGTCGACTTTGAAACAAAGGAACGAACTTTATTGATTTGTGTGGCCCTAAGATACAGGGTGCTGGAACTGAAGATTCTTGTCCTCAGTTCCAGTATATATACAGGTGGGAGTGGGCGGTCCTTCCCAGAGGCGGGAACGGGGATAACTGGAGAAACGAAACTTACAGGAAGGCGGAGGCTACTGGCAGGGTCGCGGCCCTGGCAAGTATCAATTTTTTCTTTGCAATCTTCTAGTATTTAAAGTTTTTTTCTTTCTCATCCAGATGATGTTATAAAGTGAGTGTATGTCATTCCTCTTTATTTCCTTTTGTATTTAATATAAAAATGAGCATGTTTAGGACATATGCATGAGACGCCTCTCTGGGGAAAGTGACACTTACAGTCAATTGAAAATATTTTAATGTTTCTGCTGGTGATTGACGTGGCTGAGTCTTACTTGTTTTCTTAGAGAAATGGAAGTACGTTGACATTTTTGCATGACACATGACATTCTCCTAGAAAAAAACAATAATTGATTATAATTTTTTTTCTGTCAGGGAATGCAACCAGAATGCAAGCATTTCATTCTTCTTCTTCTGTGTGCATTAAAAATGAGATTGTAATTTTCTCTGAAGAAAATTTTGTCAATTAATGTGGTAAAACGTCCGCAACACCGATAGAGCTAGGCTAGGCCCCTTCTGCACTTGCAGAATAATGCCGTTTCAATCCACTTACAATGCACTTTGCAGTTGGGTCTTACTGTGTGGAATAGCAAAATCCACTTGCTAACAATTGTGAAAGTGGATTGAAAGTGCATTATTCTGCATGTGCAGAAGGGGCCCAAGGCTACATTATCCTCCTATGGATTAAAAACTGGTTGAGAAACAGGAAGCAAAGGGTGGGTGTAAATGGGAAGTTCTCACAATGGAGAGATGTAGGGAGTGGTGTCCCCCAAGGATCCGTTTTGGGATAACGTGGTGGCCAAGTTTGCGGATGATACCAAATTATGTAGGGTGGTGAGAACCGAAAATGATTGTGAAGAGCTCCAAGCAGACCTTGATAAATTAGGTGAGTGGGCTAAGAAATGGCAAATGCAGTTCAATGTAGCAAAACGTAAAGTGATGCACATATGGGCAAAAAATCCAAACTTCACATACACGCTACAGGGGTGAGTGCTATCAGTCACAGACCAGGAAAGGGATTTGGGCGTCTTAGTTGATAGTTCCATGGGAATGTCAACTCAATGCATGGCAGCTGTGAAAAAGGCAAACTCTATGCTGGGGATCATTAGGAAAGGAATTCATAATAAAACTGCAAAGATTGTCATGCCCTTATATAAAGCAGTGGTGCGACTGCACTTGGAGTACTGTGTTTAGTTCTGGTTGCCACATCTCGAAAAGGATATCGAAGAGATAGAAAAAGTGCAGAGAAGGGCAACGAGGATGATTGAGGGATTGGAGCACCTTCCTTATGAGGAGAGGCTGCAGTGTTTGCGACTCTTCAGTTTGGAGAGGAGATGTTTGAGGGGGGATATGATTGAAGTCTATAAAATTATACATGGGGTAGAAAATGTTGACAGAGATAAATTTTTCTCTCTTTCTCACAATACTAGAACCAATGCAAAATAAAAGTTAAAAAGTACAAAAAAGAACACAAGAAAAATTAAGACATACATTTTACAATAACTAAACACAACCTATTATCACTAAATAAACTAAACATCATAAAACCGTATAATGACTTCCCGCAATCTCATTGTTGAATTCTAATCCATTCTAGGTTCGTGCATCTATTTAAAATTAAACAATTTATCAATTACACACTGTATCATTACTACCGGTAATATTCTAATTCATTCTGGTGTTTTCTTTTAGGTCTCAAGTCCTGCAATTATTCCTCTTTTGCCATATTTTTTCAGTAGATAACTTGCAAAAGGCTTCCAGTTTTTTGTGAACTTCTCTGTATTACTGTCTCTTAATAAAGTTGTTAATTTTGCTATTTCTGAGTATTCTGTGATTATATATTTAAATTTAAATATTTAAAATGCAGATTTCAATGTACATTTCAATTTTTAATGTAGGTTTTAGATGTAGTTTTGTTCTTTAAGTTCTCTTTTATGTTCTGCTTTGCTCGAAAAGAAAGGTAAGAGGAAGTACAAACTTACATAGGTTGATGATCAGACATGAAAAGCACACATGTGGCCGTGTGTTTGCACAATAATGGAACATTGCGAAATGAGAGCCATTGCTGGTCATGCCCCCCCCCCCACATGAATGGGCATGCAGTAAAATCCATACACAACTGTGTGATCATCACATCCAATTTCATGCATTTTCTTTCAAATATTCGCTTTCCATAAAGGAAAAATTTGATGCACTGAAACTTTGGAGGCACATCGAACCAATGCATTTCCTGTCCACACTAAAACAATGCCAAGTACAGTCTTCCATTTGGGTGAGGGTTCATTCCATTCAGAAAACCAGGTTTGATTCCCCACTCCTCCACATGAGTGGCGGACTCTTACCGGGTGAGCTGGATTTGTTTCCCCACCCCTGCACATGAAGCCTGCTGGGTGACCTTTAGCTAGTCACAGTTCTTTCAGAACTCTCTCAGCCCCACCTGTCTCACAAGGTGTCTGTTCTGGGGAGAGGAAGGGAAGGAGTTTGTGAGCCACTTTGAGACTTCTTGAAGGAGTGAAAGGCAGGGTGTAAATCCAAACTTTTCTGTGATAAATAAGGGTTAGAGAAATCCCAGTTTGCTGTTCTGCAGTCATGATGGGGCTGTTAGTGTGGGGGGGGGGGAGAGTTGCTTTTGCTTATGCAGGTGCAGTGAGTGCAGTGTTATCATTCCTGGTTGTGGCCTTGGAGTTCTGCGGCTGGGAAGAGACTCCAGGCTGGACAATGTGAGCTGTTTGCTTCTCATGTGTGGGTGGGAATCTTACACTCACATTATCAAGAGTCTGGTATGCTTTTCGCCAGAACTCTCTTTCTATGTTCCTGACATGTCTTCAATAAAAGCCTTGAACCAATCAAGTGAATTATTGTCTGAACAGGGAATTTGACACCTACACACCAGGGAATCCCAGATTTCCTTCTTCATCATGGCATCAATGGGGAATTGCTCTGATAGCATCCCGAGTGTTTCTCACCTTAGACTTTGTATTCTCTAATAGGAACAAAAGGGCTCATTAAAAACTTAACAGTTGCTGTCTGGCCATTTCATTATCATCTCTTTATTTCCTTGATAATTCCAAGAGCTATCATCGTCAATTGGATAAATAATGAGTTATTAACTGGACAAATGCATGGCTAAATTGGTGTGACGTTGACAAGCACCACACAGTAGCTTCTATTCTTTCTTGAACTGATCAGAGTAAACAGACACTTTGAAAAGGCATACATCTGCAACAGAGACAGGTACAACATTTGAGAAATGCCTGCAATAAAACCTTGTGATTTGAGCCTGCGAATATCTTAGAACCAAGGGTTCCCATATGCTCCTGCAGTTCTTCTTGGAAGGGCTTATCTGTTTTAATGTCAGAGGTAGATTTATGGGAACATCGCATGCATATACAAACAGAAGTGAGTGGGGGTTGCTGCTCACACCTGAAGCTCTATTTGCACACTGGAGAGTTGGGAAACAACTTTGGGAGTATATATATATGTATGATTCATATATGATTGTGTATGATTCATATATGCTATCTAATCCCAACCAACCTATGGCAACCACAGCAAGGGTCTTTCAAGCCAAGTGAAAAGCAGAAGTAGTTTGCCATTACCTTTCTCGGCAGAGCTTTCTTTGAGAAGAAGAGTTTGGATTTATATCCCACCTTTCTCTCCTGTAAGGAGACTCAAGGGCTTACAATCTCCTTTCCCTCCCCCCACCCCCCATATGAACACTCTGTAATGTGGGTGGGGCTGAGAGAGCTCCGAAGAACTGTGACTAGCCCAAGGTCACCCAGCTGGCATGTGTTGGAGTGCACAAGCTTCACCAGATAAGCCTCCACAGCTCAAGTGGCAGAGTGGGGGATCAAACCCAGTTCTCCAGATTAGAGTGTACCTGCTCTTAACCACTACACCATGCTGGCTTTTGGGTGGAATCAACAACTGATCCTGCTTAGCTCCCAAGATCTGATCAAATTTGGTCATATGGTGCCACCTTGCCTCCCTGCAGAAATGCATGTGTGTGTGTGAGTGTGTGTATAAGATGCCATCAAGTTGCATTTAACTTATAGCCACACTGGGTGGGGCTTTTAAGGCAAGTGATTAAGCAGAGGTGGTTCCATTGCCTTCCTCTGCAGAGTCCTTCTTGGATGTCTCCTATCCAACTACTGGCACGGTTTACCATTCCACATCCCAAGTGGGAATGCAGAATCCTGCTCAATTAGTCACTCCTGCCTTTGGTGGTGTAAACCTTACTTTAGAAAAGCTGTTTATTTGCTTTGAAACATGAATAAATTAACAGTCCGACTTCTGGGCGGAGGTGCATGCTGAAGTTTGTTCAGATTGTGTATGATTCATTTTGTCCTATAATTTTTATACATTTACTTTATTTATTTTTTTTTTTGCAGTCAAGGCACAACCACACTTTCTCCACTTATGGCTTGCTATTGCCTGCCTCTGCATAATGACCCTTGACTTCCTTGGTAGTCTCCCATTCAAGTAGTATTCAGAGGCGACCCTGCTTAGCTTCTAAGATCTGACAAGATCTATCCAGGTCAGGGCATAGCCAGTCTACCAATTCATATTTCTTCCAGTCAGATGGGAAATATGTGTTCAACTGTAGTTCTCTCAAGTTTTGACCTTGTTCTGCAATTTCCAACAGTTGCTTCATGTAGTAACGTTTAGACTATGGCAGAGATTGTGTTCTGAAGTATGGATTTCATGACTGGGTGCTGCATATGATTTGGTCTGTCTTTTTTAACCTTCCTCCAAAGAACACGCACACACTTGTTTATATAAACTATGTTGATTCGCAAAGAAGTAGTGAGCCTTGACCAATGCTCAATACTTACTGAGACAATTTAGTACATGAAATTCTTTTGCAAGCCCAGTTACGGGAAATAAACGTTTTGGGTGCTTGAAGCCCTCTTAGAATTTGAGCATCTTTGCTTTAACAGGTTCCTCGGTGGCATTCGCTAAGCATAATTCCCATTCCTCTGTCAGAGCATCTCTGCTGCTTGGCTGGCTGCCCGTTTTTCTTTGCTCTCAAGAAGCAAACACATTCAGCGGCTCTCTCCTTTTCATTGCATGTTATTTCTCAAGAGCTTTAGGGGGCAGTCCTGTGCTTCTCCATGCTTTTCTGCAGAGAGCCTGTTGCAATTGTTCTCTTATATTTCTTACTGCAGACTTTCTGTTTCTGACAGACAAAAGATGTTTGTGGGGCGAGGGATTTTGCCATGTACAAAAGCGAGCACATAAAACGCTTTAATGATTGTACTACATTTCAGTTCAGAACAGGACGGGGGGATTTTTGCATAGCCGACACAGCAAACTCTGCCAGCGATCTGCATGTGCCTGAATTTTGTGTGAGGCTCTAGAGTCAATTAAAAACAGCCCACTATAATTGAGACTCATAAGTTGGAGACCTAAAATTATTTTCGTAACTGTCGGGCATGTTGTCTCCCTCAATTGAAAAGCACATGCAAGATAGTAGTATGCACACCAGGTTCCCTCAATATCTCCTCACAGCCGAACCATGGAACACAGATCAGTGCCGTTTCTGCCCCCCCCCCCCCCATCATATGATTTTCCTGGACCTGCTTGAAAAAACACTCCAATGGGAGCTAATAGGAGATGGGGGCTACACATTTGAGGGTCCATAACTTTGGCCCACATGAACCAAACTTCACCAAACCTGGGTGGTATCATCAGGAGCAGGGGTAGGGAACCTGCAGCTCTCCAGATGTTCAGGAACTACAATTCCCATCAGCCCCTACCAGCATGGCCAATTGGCCATGCTGGTAGGGGCTGATGGGAATTGTAGTTCCTGAACATCTGGAGAGCCGCAGGTTCCCTACCCCTGATCAGGAGAGTCTCCTACTGATACCACCCAGATTTTGTGAAGTTTGGTCCAGGGAGTCCAAAGCTATGGACTCCCAAAGGGGGTGCCCCCACCTCCCATTGTTTCCAATGGGAGCTAATGGGAGATGGGGGCTACACATTTGAGAGTCCATACCTTTGGCCCCCAAGAACCAAACTTCACCAAACCTGGGTGGTATCATCAGGAGGTCTCCTAAAGATACTCTGAAATGTTGGTGCTGCTAGCTTAACAATTGCACCCCTGACAGCAGGCAACCCCCCCCCCCCCAGGGCAGGCCTAGATGTCTTCACTAGAAGCATGCTGCAGTGAGGATGTTGGAACCTGGATGAAAAGGTGCTGATTCTTTTGAAACTTGGTTGTATCTAGATTAAATTTTCAGTGGTAATTTGGCCCTTGTCTTTGGGGTGTGTGCTAGGTTGGGTAGGGGATGGCTGCTGTGGGGGAAGAGGGCAGGGAGGGCTTGTTTGGGGCCGGGGCGGTTGCTGTGAGTAGGGGGAAGGCTGGAGGGCTTGTTTGGCCCACAGATCAGCTGATTCGCAGGCTGGAGGGTTGCTGGGAGGCCAGGAGGCTGTTTGGCCCGCAGATTAGCTGATTCTTGGCTGGGAGGATGCTGGGGGTGGGAGGAGTTCGAGAGGGCTTGTTTGGCCAGGGCAGGGGGGTTTGCTGAGGATGGGAAGGAGGCCAGGAGGCCTTGCGCAGCCCTGGGTGGGGATGGAAGGTCCTCCACCAATGGGGGAGCAGGATTCACTTCATGGGTTCTGCTCCCTTATTGGTGGACAGCCATGCAGGATGCAAGTGTTTGCTCAGTATGTGTCCTGCATGGCAGTTGGTCAAGTGTTCGTTGTCAGATGTTTGAATCCTTAGGCAATTATGTATTGTAAGCTAAGAGCCAGGGATCTATTCCCATCAGTTCTAGCTTCCTGCACACAATCTCTGGAAATTGAATTGAATGTGCTTTTCAAATCAATAAACACTACATACAGTTTTTTGGAGCCCTGCTTCATGTATTCATGAGCCAGGAAGGCAAGTAGAAAACAATGATCAGTAGTGAATTTCCCCTCAGAAAAACCAATTTGTTCTGAGCCGATAATACTGTTATCATGCAGCCAGGACTTCAAGTGGCATTTTAAGTGTTTGGCACATAATTTGCCAATGATATAGAGAAGGCTAATTGGCCAGTAGTTTTCAGGGATATTGATATTACCCTTTTTGAAGACTGGGATAATTGTGGAGTTCAGTCATGGATCTGAGACAATTCCATATTGATTGACAAGAGTAAATAAATTAGCCAATGGGGAAGTTCACCAATGGGAGTATTTTTTTCCTGTATTTCTGCTGCCATCCTGTCAGGACCGGAAGCTTTACCAGATTTTAGTTCTGAAATTAATTCAACAATTTCATCTGGCCTGACAGGAGGCCAACTGGGGAGGTCACATAATACACTGTCATCAGCAACAGTTATTGCATCACTAGAAACATTGAAAGCAGCACAGTAGTAGTCTATCCAGATCTGGGGAGGAATAGTGTTATTATCACAGTTCACTTTATGATTCAAATTCGTGGAGATGGCTTGCCGGAAGATCTTCCCATTGTTAGTTTTTAACTCCTGGAACAGTTGGTCCCACTTTTTTTTGAAAGAACAATGTTTTTAAAGAGTAGTTTCATGATAAATATTTTTTGTCTTAAATAGTTATTTAGAATTTCATGATTATTTCACCTACAAAATTCCTTGTACGTGACTCTTACTGACTTTTTGGCAGTAGTGCATTCCAAGTCAAACCATGTTAAGGAACTAGATCAGTGATGGCGAACCTTTTCGAGACCGAGTGCCCAATCTGCAACCCAAAACCCACTTATTTATCGCAAAGAGCCAACACGGCAATTTAACCTGAATACTGAGGTTTTAGTTTAGAAAAAATGGTTGGCTCCAAGGTGCGCTTTACTCGGGAGTAAGCTTGGTGGAATTGGTGGCTTTGCTTTGAAGCAACTGTGCAACGCTTCGAAAGGATGAATCACGACTCTAGGCGGGTTTACTCAGAAGCAAGCCCCATTGCCAGCAACCGAGCTTACTCCCAGGTAAAGGATCATGCTTTAGTTATTTCCCATGAAAATCAGTGGGGTTTAACAGCACTTAACAGGGTTACCTACACTGCTTCCCCAAAACTAGGTCTTAGGTTTAATGCTAATAATCTCCCTGAAATAATTACACTACTATCACATGATGAACTCTGTGCATGCGTGCCCACAGAGAGGGCTCTGAGTGCCACCTCTGGCACCCGTGCCATAGGTTCGCCACCACTGAACTAGATAGTGGAAAGTGAAGTGGTTTTGCCATGGAACTAAAAGGGTTAATTAATTTAAAATAACTGAAAACGGACTCTTCATGGGAATTAGTAATAGATGGAATTTTCCTGAACTTGCAGATCCTTCCAGATTCAAGAAAGGAAGGCAATTCCTCCTCGGTCCATGAGGACCATTTGATCCTTTTAAAGATATGGTTGGGTCATTGTGCAGATAATGGTTTCTCTTCCAGTTATGGGATCTACTTACACATAATAAATCAATTTTAATTGGGAGGTGATCGCTTTCTGTTCTATTGATTATTGTGAATTGATTGACAATATTAAATACAGATGAAGAACAAATACCATAATCTATGACACTACAACAAGAAGATAAAAAAGGTAAATTCTTTGGATCATGGAAAACATGGGGAACCATTTAGGATAACCAAGTTATTTACAACGCAAAGTCTAATCAATCTAATTCCAGCCCTATTAATCAAGCCATCCTTAGACATACATAGGGATATTAGCACTTCGTTATCATTGATTGTGATATCTGCCACCACATTGATTACCAAGCTTGATTCAGCTGATCTGGCTGGCCAGGGGGGGTGTCCCCTACCTCCCTCACCTCTCCATGTGCATCCCTCCCAAAGCTGCACACTCAGTGGAAAAGGATGACCATCCCAGATAGATGGAGTACACCACTCTTCAATCAAGGGTATATGATAGCTCAGTGGTAGGGGATTTTATAGATACAGTGGATTGTACTTTATCAGCCCCTGCCAGCATGGCCAATTGGCCATGCTGGCAGGGGCTGATGGGAATTGTAGTCCATAACATCTGGAGTGCCAAAGGTTTGCCACCATGGTGATAGCTGCACTCCCCTGCTAGAACCTCCAAACAAGCTCAAGGTCTATTGCACGTGGAGAGCAGATGTTTGGAGACAGTCTGGGACGTATCAGAAAAGATGGGATTTGTTGAGTGACTCAAGTCATCTACACTTGGTTTATTAGGACAGTCAATGTAGAACTAGCATGATGTTAAGTTAAGAGCAGTGGGCTCTAATCTGGATAATAGGGTTTGACTCCTCACGCCTCCACATGAGCATTGGGCTCAAATTTGGAGAACCAGTTTTGATTCCCCAGTCCTCCTCATGAAGCCTGGAGGGTGTACTTGGGCCAGTCCCGGTCTCTCATAATACTTTCAGCTCACACAGAGGTAGGTAATAGCAAATCACCTCCCAATGTTTCTTGCCTTGAAAACCCTACAGGGTCTTCTCTCCACAAGTCAGCTGTGACTTGATGGCATTTTCCACTACCAAGGCAAAGAAGGGAATAGAAAGGTAATGGTCACGTATCTCTTGTCTGGGGAATGCTAATGTGATGGTTCTGTGACAGAAGACATACTAAGTATGGGGATCCTTGGTTAAAATGGGTGTGGGGGGCTTCTCCTTGGGTTAACTATCCAATGTTGGTGAGTGTGAATTAATTCAGTTTGATTCTGCCTTCTTGACTTGTTCTTGACATTCAGTATCTGTAATTTGGTGTTTGGAATATGCTGCCACCGGAAGTGGTGATAGCCACTAACCTGGATAGCTTTAAAAGGGGCTTGGATAGATTTATGGAGGAGAAGTCGATTTATGGCTACCAATCCTGATCCTCTTTGATCTGAGATTGCAAATGCCTTAACAGTCCAGGTGCTCGGGAGCAACAGCCGCAGAAGGCCATTGCTTTCACATCCTGCATGTGAGCTCCCAAAGGCACCTGATGGGCCACTACAAGTAGCAGAGAGCTGGACTAGATGGACTCTGGTCTGATCCAGCTGGCTTGTTCTTATGTTCTTATGTTCTTAATTGCTAGAAATGGGTTTACTTATGCAAGGCAGAGAGAAGCTGATCAGAGGCTGTCCTCAAAGGTAAGAACCTTGATAATATACTTAAATATTTGCCCCTAGAATGCCACACTCTACTTCAGTGATCTCCAATCTCTAGACTAGTGAGCCATGCTCCCAGCTCTTGGGGACAAGGCCTGAGAACTGAAGAAGCTGCCATATTGGATCAGACCATCTGTCCATCAAAACCAGTATTGTCTACTCAGACTAGCATCAGCTGTCCAGAGTCTCAGGTAAAGGTCTTTTCATATCTTTTGGTTCTTTTAATTGGAGATGCCAGGGATTGAATCTTGGACCATCCATATGCCAAGTGTATGTTCTACTCTGAGTCATTGCTCCTCCCTCCTCTTCCCTCCCTAGCCTTGCTGAAAGCCACATGATCTAAGGAAGAGCTCTTAAGAGGCATCTGAACTTCTGCTCAGGCAAGTTGCAGAGTTTCTTCAAACATGGTGTTTATGGAGTAGTACTGAGCCCTGCAAAGCTTCTTTGCACTGAGGTGGTTTCAAAAATTGGAAGTGTTCTTTAGTCATAACAATTCCCCATAAACAGTTTCAGCTCTTTTATACTCTGAAGAGTTTGAACCGAGTGGGTACAAGTGAGAAAATCAGTGTACAAGTGAGGCACTGTAGGATGAATTTCTCTTACAAAAGCTCTGCTTGATAGTTCTGTTTCACCCACTGGGTCAGGACAGAAGCTCAATAAAATCCTTGTTGCTTGAGACAATCAAGTTTTGGCTGTTTCCACATGTCATAGACCATAGAAAGTGTGTGCTCATTGCTTCAAGTCCTCACTTCTAAAATCATCAAACAATTTTTTTAAAAATTATTTATTTATAGTCTACCTTTTGCACATGAACTCAACTGGAAGTCTAAAAACAGAACTGAAGCAAAACATAAGAAAAAGTAAATGTTGATGCCGAGAGATTTTTATCGCTCGTATTCATATTGCTGTCTTTCTGTTTTAAAGGCTCAGAAGATTCCATTGATTCTATAGACCTAATTTATCTTTTGAAAACAAAGACAATGAAAAGACATTAGTGCTGGATGATTCCAAAGACAGCTCTTATCGCCTTGTTTTAATTTCATTAAATATATGATTGTGCAAAGAATATCGGCTGTTAGATATTCAAAGATTGAATTTCGAGAGTTTGACATGCTGGCAATTGTTCTCTGAACAGTTGAAGTAAACTCCCCAGAAGAACGATGCTGATTCTTGGAGGATATTGTCTTCATGATTGCCTCCATGAAAAGTTTTTGAAACATTTGTTATTTTCCAAGTGGCTCAACATGATGAATCACCTGATATTCCATAGCAAAGAAGTAAAGAACAATTAGGATACAAACCTGGAGGAGATATTGTATTAACTGAATTGACAATATAGAACAAGAAAGAACCTCTAATAGTGTAAGTACAAGTAGGATGTACTTTCAATCTACTTTGGCACCTTAGATGAAAACAGATGTGTCCTTGATTTTAATCTTCTATTCTCAGTTACTCTGTCACTTAATTGATTAGCTGTATGATGAACTTCAACCAATTAATTGATTACAGAAGAGAAGAAGAAGAAGAGTTTGGATTTATATCCCCCTTTCCCTCCTGCAGGAGACTCAAAGGGGCTTACAATCTCCTTGCCCTTCCCCCCTCACAACAAACACCCTGTGAGGTAGGTGGGGCTGAGAGAGCTCCGAGAAGCCGTGACTAGCCCAAGGTCACCCAGCTGGCGTGTGTGGGAGTGTACAGGCTAATCTGAATCCCCCAGATAAGCCTCCACAGCTCAGGCGGCAGAGCTGGGAATCAAACCCGGTTCCTTAAATAACTGCATACGAATAAAACAATTGTTGTGAAGAGAAAATAAACTTTATTATTTTGTTTTTAGATAATGCATGCACATGTCCACATGGGAAAGGTCTTGGAAGAACTTTCCATTCAGTGGGAGAGGGCTGAAAGAAAGCTTCTTCGGGGATAGCGTGTACTACCTTTGATTTTTGCAACCAGTCTTATTAAAAGTGATTAATTTAAAATCCACTATCTGATTAATTGACTGCACCTTTCTAATGGTACAAAAGGTTTTAAATGAATTATTTTAATTGGTTAGCCACCTAAACATGGTCCTGATATACAATGTTTTGTTTAAAAAAATTAGAATTATTGAACATTTAACAGTTTCCTTAAAATGCCATTTTTCTTGACGTTCTGATACTTTTCCATCATATTTTGCCATATAAGGAAGCACGGGAAACCACAATGCAATCACAAGTACATGATGCATAATGCTTAGGCATCGGATAACAAATGCATAGAGAAGAGCAAGGCCTGAATTCAAAAGAGACACCCACACAACAAATGCTTATTAGCAGCTCTGGCACCTTGCTAAGCATTGCCCATCAAAGACTGTAAATATGCGGTTTCTGAGAAGCTTAACGTTTCCCAAAAGAGACGATCAAATATCCTTAATTTTGACAGTATTAGGCCTACATTTGATTGATACAATTACTATGTCATGGCGGCAGCCAGATGGGCTTTCTGTCACTTCTTTTTGATTAGAAGGCTGGATCCTTTCCTCACATAAGAATATTTAACAGTGCAATCCATGGGGAAGGGGGTGGTGGATAGGACTGAGGAACCAGCATGACCCTGGTGCCAGGTCCATTGCCAGTCCATGTCGCAGAAGTGGCACATACTGTCATGGGGGCAACTTATGGTGATGCCGGGGAGCTGTGTGGCTCCGCATTGCCTGGGTGCCATTGCAGCCGCTGTGCCAGTGCTCCTCTCTCTCACCGACTGGGGATGTTCCCTGGGGGTGGAGCCAATTTTAGTCAGCTTCCTCAGGTCTCCCAGCCTAGGAACACCCTGTTTTGCTGGTGGTGACTTAATGGCAGCAAAAACAGAAGTGCAGCCCATTTGACTGGTTAGGGTCCTTGCAGCATGAAAGGTTGGTTTCTGTTTTATTTTACCTTTCTGCATTGCAAGGAACCTCAGTGGCGCACCGTCCCTGCCTGTCGGCCAACTATTCCCCCCACCTGCCCCCATGGATTGGGCTGTAAGTGACTTCATCTATGCTTTGATAGCTTCAAGGCTCGACTACTACAACGTCCTTTATGGTGGGCTAGGTTTGGAGATAGTTTGAAGCTTCACCTGGTACAAAAACGTGAGGTCCACTTGCTGATATGGTGATGAATCTCTGAAGGTACCCGATGTCTTGTGACATCGATTGAAGCTGTTGGCGTTGACAAATGAATAGTCAATCCTATCTTACAGAGAAAGTCTTAATTCCTGTGTTCTACTCACGGTCGACTGGAAATACTATGTAACTGTGAATTAGGTGCATCAACAAACACATATTCTCACTGGTGTCCCTCAAGTCTGAAATAATTTCCTTCTCTAAACTTGCTGAATTGCAAGCCTGTACATCTTCTGGAAGTATTTTAATTCAAGCTGGGTTTTTTGGTGGACAGAGATAAGATAGAATTATTAGCATTCTGTTATTCATCCTTAGAATGGTCCAGGTTGTAAATATTGGCATATATATACGTCTGTAGGATATTGGTTTGATTTGTTAATCCAGCAGACTTGACACCTAAGCACATGTTCTTGCAAGAAGTAACCAACTAAACTTTTACTCAAGGGAGATCTAACCACCTGATTTCAATCTGGCAAAGGCTGATTCAACAACACAGTTGGATTCTGATACCATTGATCCCTCTACATGGAGGAAATGAGATTCTGTGAGCAATTTGCCATACAAAATGAGGGAAGTGATTTGAGGATACAGAGGTATATGTGTTTAAATTAAGAGATAGGTTGATTGAGGTGAGAGCTGGCTGTGCATTACCCAGATCCAGCTCTTTAAAAACAGTAATACAAAGTTTGGCTCTTATTAAGGAAGGGTAGAGAGGAAACAGTGTTTACGTTGGTTTGAGGAAACCTTTCTAGGCACGTTTATGCAGATCTATTTAAGTTGGTTTGAGGAAACCTTTCTAGGCACGTTTACGCAGATCCATATAAGTTGGTTTGAGGAAACCTTTCTAGGCACGTTTAAACAGATCCATCAAATTGTACCAATCAAGAAGAGAACAACAGTACTAGAGAGGTTGCATGTATCTGTGATTTTTCCACATCTGAAAAGAAACGTTATATATTAACTTGTGGATAAAAACCTTGAACAAGTCAACAAGTAAATGATTTATGTTTTGATTTACATCTTGATTGTTAATTCGTCCCCTCCTCTGTTCTTTGACTGGCTTTTGAGATTATGACACTGCGATTGGATAGTAATTGTTGCTTTTAGCTTTGTAATATTGACTGCTGTAAGTCACCCAGTGCCCATCCAATAGGAAGGGTGGCATACAAATCTAATAAATGAAATGAAATAACAGGTTTATGAATAGTGAAAGCAATAAAGCTTGTGGTGTGACAAAATACAAAGGAATCTAAAAAACTGTGAGTCATTGCCAAAGAGCATCTGCGTATAGGCAAGGCAGCAATTACTGACTGGGAGGGGGTCGGCGAGAGGGGGGAGATGGGAGGCCTCCACCCCTGGGAGGGTGGAGGCAAGAGTCAAGCGGGCCCAGACTGGGTACACCCGGGGGACGCGGCATCATGGCGTCATCAGAAGGGGCAAGGTGGGCTCCTTATAAGGTGTGGAGGGCCCCCCTGCCCCTCATTGTTCTAGCAGATGGTGACGAGCTTCCCACCCACCTCTCCCTCAAGATACTTGGATATTGTTAATGCTTGCATTCTTTGTCATAGCCAGATGGGCAGGTTGCGCATGGGAACCGATCTGTGCGCGAGGGGATCCGGGGAGCTACCCCTATTTGGGGAACCTCCGTAAGAGGTTTACGGGGTGGAGCAAGACGCGTGGCAGAACGCCCAGGAGGGGGCATCTGAGGCTTGTGCCCTTTGACAGTAAATGGATGTTCAGCATATGGCCATCTGCCCAGCTGAGTCCTATAGAGATCCAGCATGTGGTTGTCTGCCTAGCTGAGGTACATAAAAGGTTTACATCTTCCTCCAACAGGCAAGCTGGAGAAAAGGCACACTGGGGGACAGCAGTCGGGTCGCCCAGCGTACGGATCAGATTCCATCCTGCACTTTATGCTTCTTTTTTGCATATGTGTCAATAAACGGTTTGGCTACGGCCCAAAATTTTTCCACAGCTATAGGTGTTGAACGTTTTGTGTTCAAAGGGGGCCCTGGAGCAAGAGCGGCAATATGCCTTGCATGTGCTTATGTTAAGGGTGGCCTACCGCTCTGCTTGTGTGCCTGTGCGGCTCTTTAAAAAGTGACTCGTAGTTAATGCGCCTTGCCTTTTATATGTATCTAGAAGAGAATTGAATCTGTGAAAGAAATGGAGATTCCGTGGGCAAGCTGGAACTTGTTGCTGAACGTGGCTAGCCTCACGGTGGTGATTCAGGTCGACAATTGATTATGTTCATCTTCCAGATGAAGAACAATGTCCAGTCAATTTGGATCTATGCTGTTGATTGGGAGAACCAGGTTCAGGGAAGCCAATTATACATGTGACGTGTAACAATGCTCCACAATAACGATTCTGGAACTGCAGAGACATTGTTTTGATGTGAAGACTGCATATCTTCTTTTAGCCAATAAATGTTCTAAATGTGAAATGTTATTACCTTGCAAAGCTACAAATGTCTGTAAAAACAAACAGAAAAATTTGCACATCTCTAAACAATAAACACCGTTCTACAGCCAGGCAAAACTTCAAAAAATGGAGATCAGGTAACACTCAAGTTGGACTGTTACACTTTGCTGAATCTGAGAGTGCTGTGTACTATAATACACAAAATACAAGGCAATGGTTTATTGTTTAAATATTTTGTTTAAATAAATACAAATATTTTAACTATTTGTGTATCTATCTTCTGAGCATCTCAGGATCCAAGGTGGAGATTTGGATAGAATAATAGCATAATAGTATAATAGCATAATAGCATAATAGTAATGCTATCAAGCCTCAGGTTTGCTAAAAAGTTTACCTAGGTCCTAGCCAGACATACAAGGTCCCACATGCGTGCTTACAGTTGCCAACTTCCAGGTGCGGTCTGGAGATCTTCTAGAATTAAAATTTAAATTACAGAGATCAGTTCTCCTGAAGAAAACGGTTTCTTTGGAGGGTGGGCTCTATGGGCATTACACCCTGCAGAGCAACTTCCCCTCCCCAAAACCCACTGTGGCTTCCCAACACCCTTCTCTCTCTGTGGATGCAGGTTTTCCTGTCTTTATTGAACTGAGTAACCTTTCTGGTAGCCTGTGAAGGTTTTCAGCTTAACTTCCAATATTGTCCCACACTATAGAGGAGTTTGGAAGAGGAGTTTGGATTTATATCCCCCCTTTCTCTCCTGCAGGAGACTCCTTGGCCTTCCCCCCTCACAACAAACACCCTGTGAGGTAGGTGGGGCTCCGAGAGCTCCGAGAAGCTGTGATTAGCCCAAGGTCACCCAGCTGGCATGTGTGGGAGTGCACAGGCTAATCTGAATTCCCCAGATAAGCCTCCACAGTTCAGGTGGCAGAGCTGGGAATCAAACCTGGTTCCTCCGGATTAGTTACACGAGCTCTTAACCTCCTACACCACTGCTATAGCAGATATTTCAGTGGCTTATCAGTTCGGCCCAAGGGATTCCTGAAAGGTGAAGAGAGCCTTTTCATTTAAAACAACCCTCGTTTTAAGGCACTAGTGAACTGAGATACACTTTTCAATCTTATCTATCAGTACAAACTGTCACACCAGCCCTTGCTAAAATTCCCCCCCCCCCCCCCCCAATCCCAGATCTCCAGAAATTTCTCAGCCTGGAGCTGACAGCTTTACATGTTTGGTCTACTAACCTAAACTGATATGAACAGATATGGTAGGGACTGTCTAGCTTCTCAGGTCATGGGACATTTGTTCTCCCAACCACATACCTGTGGAGGATTCAAGCAGAATCAAATGTCCAAAGATATCAAGAATGGGGAAAGTGAAAGGTGGGAAATCAGAACATAATAAAAAGTCCTGGTGGATCCAGAGGCATAGGCTGATTCCTCATGGGCCAAAAACAGCGGCGTGAAAAGTATAAACCCTTTTACATCGTTTTAAACCCTTTTACACCATTTCCACACCATTTTCACACTGCTATTTTTGGCCCATGTGGAATCAGCCATAGTTCCAAGGGGGCGGTGTGTGTGTGTGTGTGTGCGACACACCGGGTGCACGCCCCTGTGGGGTTGTGGTGAGGGCGTTCCAGGGGCATTCCGTGGCAGGACGGGGTGGAAGGGGGCGTGGAAGGGGCGGAGGATGCACCACTACACTGGGCGCTTTCCCCCCTTGCTCCGTGCCTGGGTGGATCATGCCAGTGGTCCATCTAGTACAGCACATGGCATAGAGACCCAGGCACTCACTTGATGTTGGCTCCTACTACTGATGTCCAGAGGTTGACTGCCTCTAAGTATGGTGGTTCCCTATAGTCACTATGGCTAGTGGTATTAAGGTAATTCCCCACTGAGAAGTGGAAGTTATATTTTATGTATTGCACTGATATGCTCAATAGTATTTTGTAAATTAGAAAACTAACTAAAATATATGGGACATAATGCCATATTTTATATTATATTTATATTGATGGTAAGAGATTTTAACGATGGAGCTGGTGTAAATTTACAGTTTCTCATTAATTGCTGATATTTGGTTTGTCGTCAATATTTTTAGTGTTAACAGGTACTTTTTAAAAAGAAGGCTAAACTTAGAAGAATAAGTCAAGTTAAATAATGATTGATAATGATTGATTGATAACGATTGACAAGAAAAGCTTTCTAAACTTAGAACGTGATAAACACCAAGATCACTTTTTTTAGACAGTTGTAATTTTCTGTTGGTCTTATCTGTAAAGATTTATTTTTATGTTAACTTTTATATTCGATGTTTTGTTATTCTTTTTAATATAAAATCAATTAAAAATAAAATTTAAAACAATTTAATTGCTTATGATGAATTAAGGTAATATGAGCACCGGGTAAACATGGTCACTATAGTATTTCTTTCAGCGGGACACAAACTTGTTTAAGCACCGGGGATGGAGTGAGGGGGAAAAATCCCCGGTGCACTGGTGCGTCCTCCATCCCTGCCATGGCAATGCAGAGGCATAGCTAGGGAAAATGGAGCCTGGTGCAAAATCTGAATTTTGCTGCCCACCCCCATGTTCATTTGTGTCTTTTGTATTTTAAGTGTTTTTTCAGTTTTCGGACTGCAGGGGGTGCAGTTTTTTGGATAGCAGCATCAAAATTTCAGGGTATCTTTAGGAGACTATCCTGATGATACCACCAAGGTTTGGTGAAGTTTGGTTCAGAGGGTCCAAAGTTATAGACTCTCAAAGGTATAGCCCCCATCTCCTATTAGCTCCCATTGGAAACAATGGGGGATGGGGCACCCCCTTTGGGAATCCATAACCTTGGGCCTCCTGAACCAAACCTCACTAACTTGGGTGGTACCATCAGGAGAATCCCTCAAAAAGTCCCTGAAATTTTGGTGCTGCTAGCCCGAAAACTGCGCTCCCTGCAGGCCAAAAACTGGAAAACACTAAAAAAATACAAAAAACAAACCTGACATTTTTGCTACCCCCCCCCCCCAGGCGCGCGCCCAGTGCAACGTGCACCCCGGCCCTCTTGTAGCTCTGCCTCTGCGCCAATGTCTGCCCCTGCCCCAGAACGCCTCCACCTCCGAACGCCCTCGCCATGCCCTCGCCACACCCCCGCAGGGGCGTGCGCCTGGTGTGTCGTTCACCCCCGGTCCCCTTGGAGCTATGCCTCTGTTAAGCACACCTAACCCCTGAGACTGCTGAATGTGGAGCTACACCTGTGTTTAAAAGTTTGTGTATGTTTGTGAGTATGATATCCACATGATATTTCTTTCCTAGAGTGACAGTAAATGTGAGACTCTGCCTTTAGATACTAGAGCAAGTAGAAGAGAAAAAGAGTAGAAGAGTTTAGATTTATATACCCTGCCTTTCTTGTCTGTAAGGTGACCAAAGCAGATTACAAACTCCTTTCCCTTTCCCTTCCCCTCCCCACAACAGACACCTTGTGAGGTATGTGGGCCTGAGAGAGTTCCAATGAACTGGGGCTAGCTCAATGGCACACAGCAGAAATGTAAGAGTGATGGGATAAATTTAGTTCACGAGACAAAAGTTCGCTGGTTATGTGGCAGAGTGGGGGATAAAACCCAGTTCTTCAGATTAGAGTCCACCTGCTCTTAATGGTTACACCATGCTGGCTCTCAAGTGGATTTTATGTGTGTCTTGGGCTCATTCCGCACATGCAGAATAATGCACTTTCAAACTGCTTTCAATGCTCTTTGAAGCTGTGTGGAATGGCAAAATCCACTTGCAAACAGTTGTGAAAGTGGTTTGAAAACGCATTATTTTGCGTGTGCGGAAGGGGCCTTGGGCTATGACCCTCTTGGTAGTTCAGATCAGAAACCTTTATTAGGCATCAAACTTTTTGGTAGTTATAAAGTCAGCTCTCTTTTCTCGGCTACTGACTCACTTCAGTAACACATTTACTGTTTCCTTAGTCATAACAAGATTTTTTTTGAGAGAGGGCTTGTGCGGGTTGCATCAAACAACCAACTTTTCAGAAAAGAAACAGTAGTAAATCTCTATCAAGTAACCAATTTGCTGCATGTTGAAAGCTACCAGGGAGCTGTCCTTTTTTCTGGGCTGGGGTAAAGGGAGCTCATAAATTTTTTCTGCGATGAATGATGCATGTTGCTGATAGCTTTGCATGCTGACCCAGCCTTAACTGGAGACAATGCAATTGCTCTCGGGTATTTACAAAGAAAATCTGTCCACAACCACAAGAGTGGTGTGGAATCTAAGGAAAATAAATAGAAGGGAGGGGGCTAAGTAGAAAGCGCGAGGCAGATTGTGAGTATGGAGATGCTACAGCTGGTAGTAAGTGCACTGAAGGTACGAGACCAAGATGGAATGGGGGGTAATGGGGAAAAAAAATAGAAGAGCCCCTCAAACACTCCACTATCGTCCCAGTGCCGAAGAAGCCTTCCATCAAAGAACTGAACGACTACAGACCAGTTGCTCTAACATCTGTAGTTATGAAAACTTTTGAAAGGCTAGTGATGTACCATTTGAAAACCATCACGGATCCACTGTTGGACCCCTTGCAATTTGCATACCGAGCAAACAGATCGACAGACGATGCTGTTAATATGGCTTTGCACTATATCCTACAGCATCTTGAATCGCCAAAGACCTATGCAAGGGTCCTCTTTGATGACTTTAGTTCAGCATTCAATACTATCAGACCGGACATTCTTCTAACCAAACTAAATCAGCTAGCAGTACCTGAGCATATTTGTAAGTGGATCACAAGCTTCCTAACAGATAGGAAACAGCAGGTGAAGCTAGGAAAAATTACATCAGACACCTGTAAATTGAGCACAGGGGCCCCCCAAGGCTGTGTACTTTCACCACTTCTCTCTGTATACCAATGACTGCATCTCAAACGATCCATCTGTTAAAGTACTGAAATTTGCAGATGATACAACAGTGATTGGTCTCATTCGAGACAACGATGAAACCGCATACAGACGGGAGGTTGAACAACTAGCCTCGTGGTGCCACTGGAACAATCTAGAACTGAACACACTTAAAACCGTAGAAATGGTGGTAGATTTCAGGAGAAACCCTCCCATCCTACCTCCTCTCACAATACTAGACAACACAGTTTCAATAGTAGAGACCTTTAAATTTCTAGGCTCCATCATATCTCATGACCTAAAATGGTCACCTAATATCAAAAATGTCATCAAAAAAGCACAACAAAGAATGTTCTTTCTGCACCAACTCAGGAAGCTCAAACTGCCCAAGGAGCTGCTGATACAGTTCTACAGAGGAATCATTGAGTCTGTCATCTGCACCTCTATAACTGTGTGGTTTGGTTCTGCAACCCAACAAGATCGACACAGACTTCAGAGAATAATTAGAACTGCAGAAAAAACAATTGCTGCTAACCTGCCTTCCATTGAGGACCTGTATACTGCACGGGTCAAAAAAAGGGCTGTGAAAATATTTACTGACCCCTCGCATCCTGGACATAAACTGTTTCAACTCTTACCCTCTAAACGTCGCTACAGAGCACTGCACACCAAGACAACTAGACATAAGAACAGTTTTTTCCCGAATGCCATCACTCTGTTAAACAAATAATTCCCTCGATAATGTTAAACTATTTATTATATACTTATTATATAATTACTGCACTACTTTTTTCATCATTCCTATTACCCATCTCCTCCCACTTATGACTGTATGACTATAGCCTGTGCTGACATTTTATTTTATTTTATTTTATGATTTTACATTTTATGTTTTCATTACTATTGATTGTTTCCTGATTGCTTACTAGACCTATATGACAATCATTAAGTGCTGTACCTTATGATTCTTGACAAATGTATTTTTCTTTTATGTACACTGAGAGCATATGCACCGGAGACAAATTCCTTGTGTGTCCAATCACACTTGGCCAATAAAGATTCTATTCTATTCTATTCTATTCCAAGTCCAACTCTCCTGCTAGGACTGCCAATATCCATGTAGGGCTTGAGGAACTCCTGCAATTACAACTGATCTCCAGACAACAGAGGTCCTTTCTGCACAACCATAATAAGACGTTATGGGGACATCTTAAAAAAAGAGCACCTCCTCTTTTTTCGTCCAGACAGCACAGACAAAAAAAGCATTGGACACATCCCCCCCTCAAGATGGGGGCAAAGCAAGTTCTCTGTGGATAGCAGCTCATATTATTTCTGCTCATGCATAAACTTACCCCTGTAGCTCACACCCACCATTTTCTGCAGCCAGAACCTCCATGCTGCCCGCCATTTTACTGAGGTTCCCCTGGGATGTTTCCCCTGCAGGCATTGCAATTGGCCACCTTTCCAGAGTTTAAAGTACATGGATGAATTCATCATTCCTTGCCAATTTCAGCAGGTTGTTGTTGTTTTTGGTGAGATATCTTTATAGCATTGAATACTTGATATTGTGGTGCCCAATATTTCCTTTACCAAATATCAAGCCAACGGAACAGAGTTCAAGTAGCGTTATTTGCAAAGAAAGGGGAGCCGTCCTTACATGGGCAGGCTCTGTCAAAACAACACATCCACAGCACATTTATTCCCTTCTCCTAGTTTTGCCCCGTTGGCTAAGGGTACTTAGAGTTACAGCTTTCCAATCCGCCTATGTACATGTTGCTCCTTGATATGTTTTCCCCTTTCAAATTCCTCCTGTGTGTCCATTATTGACACCCCTTATTCAAGCTGGGGTGTAAAAGTTAATATGCATTAGCTAACTATGCATGCTTCTTCTACTTGACTCCTTGCACCCTGCTTGTGGTTTCTATCTAAGCAGCTGTGTGAGATTCATTATCACTCACACACTTGTTTTGAGCCCATACACTTCCTCTTTATCATTAGTTTCTATCTTGTGGCTGGTACTTTCCACCCCACAATTCTGAACAAACATCTTTATATCATCTGTCTCCATCGTGTGGTTTCTCAACTCTGCTGAACACCATTCTCTTTATCATCTCATCTCATGGTTGGAAACTCTTGAACAAACATGAATTTGTTAAAAACCTTTAACCCTTTTGATTCCCACTCTTATTCTAGGAGAAAACACATTTCTCCTATTTCACACTATGAGAATCCTTGCTGATTTTCATATTGAGTATTCAAAGCTTTGAAGATACTTCACCTAAAACAACACCAAAAAAATCCCAAGGAAACGACACCCTGCTGAAATCGGCAGGGAATGCTGAGTTCATTCATGTTCTTAAAGTTTAGAAAGGACTACAGTGACAAGAAATATGTGCATATTGCTGATTCTCATATCATTTCATCATAGCTTTAAAGATACTTCCCTCAAAACAAAAAAGAGAAAACCACACATGCGCCAAATTGGCAATGAAAACCAACTTTATTCATGCACTTTTTACATGGAAATTGTGGGCAAGTGAGCTGCAAGTAGAGGAAACGTCCATGGGCACTGTCTGTTAATGGCAGGTGGCATGAAGAATCCTGAGGCAGCAGAAAATGGCAGGTGCAAGTTGCTCACAAAACTGAAGTGAGAGCTGTAATAGGGGAAGGTGGGTAAAATGGTTCTTTTTAAAACTTTTGCAAGATGTTTTATTTGTGTGTGGAACGGACCATTCTTTCACTCTTTCTTCTTTGGTGTCAAATCTCAACAAGAGCTCATACATTTTAGCAATCACATGATCATTGTTCATACATAGTTCCACTTCAAATTAATCCTAAATCGGATCATCTGCCTACCAGTAGTTCTTCCTACTTGTCAGAATTAAGCTTCTGTTTATTAGTCCGCATCCACTCCCTTGCTGTGATCAGCTGGAAGTGCAAGATAGAGCCTTATGTCCTCTATGTACTAGTGACAAGCCAGCCCAACCCCATGGAGGACCTCAGACTTGTCCAGTGGCCTATGCTGTATTTGGGCTGAGTGTTTTGGAATGGATCACGAACACACTGTGCATCCTTCTAGTGCCATTGTGGAAACAGTATGAGCTACCAAGTCTTAAACACTTGTCAACGTAATGTGTGTTATGTGGATGTGAAAGTGGTACGTACAAGTGAAAGGAAGTTGATTTTAAATGATGGATGACCTGAACATGACAATCTTGGGTGAGGCTGTGACTCACCAGTAGAACATCTGTCTGGCGTATAGAATGTCCCTTGTCCAGTCCCCTGCATCTCAAGTTGAAAGGATGAAGTAGTTGGTGAGATAGAAGAGCTCTGCCTATGACCCTGGACAACCACTGACAGTCAGAGCAGCCAAGACTGACGTTGACAGACCAGAAGGCAACTTCAAGTGTGTTCAAATGTAATTCCAAGAAGCCTGTCAATTGTGACCCTTTTATAATCAAAGACAATTTGTTTGTTTGTTTTATTCAAGTTAATCTCCCGTCCCCCCCAGGATATTATTTGTTTTACTTTTATGCTCATCCATTTTGTCCTTCAAAGCCGTAGAGTGGTCCTTTCCAATGAAAGCCAGGGCTGTGTCATTCCTGGAGAATCTCTCCAACATAGATTGCCAGATTGATGTGTATTTCACCTCCACTAAACAGAGGCCTGAGAATACTGTTTGAGAAAGGTGTCTTGTATTGTAACTCCTGAAGAATCAAGGACGTGTTAGAGTGTCAATAATCAAATACATTTTCAAGCTTCACTTAATTTTGTTTATGCAAAGATGATGTTTCTCGTGGAGACTTGTTCATTTGATATTTCAAGGCCTTGTATTCAAAGATTGACAAAACACTTCTTTATTCCTAGGCATATCACTGACATTCACAGGTATATTGCTGACATCTTTCTTATTATTATTAATCAAGTGAATTTTATGCCTCAGTCTGGGATTGAAACCCAGGCCCATGTGGTCAAAGTCCAACATTCAATTCACTACACTAACCTGGCTGTCATTTTGCAATCTTTGGATAATAATGAGGTTCTAAGAATGAGACGGATTACAGGTTTTTAGGGATAAGGCAAATCCTATCAATTAGAACCTGTCCTAAGCAAAAATGGACATAACATTTTATTTGAAAACACTGAATTCTGGACAATTCAGAAGGTTATTATGTCAGACTGCACAGGGAGACCATTGAAATTCACAAACACCAAGACAACTTCAACAAGAAAGAAGAGACTGAGAATTAACAAAGCTTGGCTACCAGTACTTAAAAACACCAGAATCAAAGGCCAAGGGCATGCTAACCCTTCCATGTGGTTCAGACCTCAATGTAGACAAGCACATGTATACATCTATTTGAGGGGATAGTTGGGTAGGATTTAATTATTTCTCCAGGTGATAATTAACTTGTGCAGCTTCCAGTTTACCAGAGGGTTCCCGTGCAGAAGCTAGTATACCATTTGTCAAGACCCCTAATAAATAAATTAAATACCTGAAACAGTTTAGTCCCATTGAACTGAAAGATGTAATATAGATCATCCTTGTTAACTGGGTTGAGAGGGAGGCTACCCATATTTGATTTCCATGAAGTACATGTTCTATTGAACCCTGCTTCCTTCAAATAATCAGCATGTGTACTTTTAATGCATGCCTGTTTCTTGGATTGCACAAATGTTTCTTTGATTCTTTTGTCAACAACGGGGAATCTCAGAAGCATTTTGTTTTAGAAGTCATTTTGTATGTGGTTTTGTTTTTGTTTTTGACAGCTACAAGTAGTTCTTTGACTCGGTGCCAATGGAAGGAAGCATTGTGGATGTTTGGGTTGTGAAAGAAGACCCACGCGGTCTTACGAGCACCCGAAAACACATCTCCATGCACAGCACAATAATATTTAAGGAGGAGGGCAAAGATCACGCTGAAGTGTGAAATTACTAGACTCTTTACCTCACGCTTGGAGAAAACTTTCAAGGTTTGTGAGAATAAAAGCAAGGACTTTCGCCACCTGAGATCGGCTGAAACGGAAGTCCTTGAATCAAACCAGAGGCACCTCAACAAGATTAGTGAGGAATGTGGACTGGCAGGATCTGTTTACAAAAGACCCGAATCCTATTCATCACAAAGACAGAAATGAAAGAGATGGGAACTGATAGAAGGTACTTAAAAATGATGAAGAAATAGGCCTAGCTAGGCTGTAAAATAAATAATAATTCTAAATTCTCTCCGAAAGAAATGTGAAGTGGCAGTGAGAAGCGTCTTTAGGAGGGGAACAGTACAACAGCCACTTCTTACATACAACTTTGTCCTCTGCAGATATTTCATAAACAAAGGAAACCTCAAGGAGAAGACAGACGAATATACCAGCAACCCCGGGGTTGGTGTGGGGAGGGGGGGGGCTGGCTCATGCCTATGAACAGGCACCTGACGAGTGAGGAACACAAAAGATGCTGGAATCTGAAAATGAAAAGCAGGAGGCTGGTGATTTGCACCAATTTACTTTGAATAAATGTAGCACAAAATCACTACATGAAGAATTACAATGGAAACAAAATGAGGGTGGACAAAGGAAAGTTCATCTAAGTTTCCATGTAATTTTTTTCCAAGTTATATAGACCTTTTGAAGGGGGTTGGGGGGGCGTAGCAAGAGGGACAAGCACCCGGTGCACTGATGAGTCCTCCACCCCGTCTCGCCCCAGAATGCCCCCGCCCCCAGAACACCCTTGCCACACGCCTCTGATAACTGTGTATTCTGAATGTATCTTGCTAGTGGTTCAATGTACTTCCAGATCATTGGTTTACCCACTGAGAAGACTAGATTAAAAACAGATTAACCACATATCTATCTGTACATCCCTTGCTACAGATGTTTGTATAAATTGCCATCAAGTCATAGCTGACTTCTGGTGACTCCAGCAAGGGGCTTTCAAGGCAAGTTGGAAGCAGAAATGGTTTGCCAGTGCTTTCCTCTGCAGAGTTTTCCTTGGAGGCCTCCTTTCGAAGTACTGACCCTGCTTAGCTTTCAAGATGTTACAAGATCAGGCTATATCCTGCTTCCCATCTTCTCCTTGCTACAGACAGAGATATAGAGATTGATTTCATGTATTTTAATATCCTGACTTATGCCACTTTGTAGGCCCAAGTGGGTAAAAACAGCCACTATCTGCCACAAATTGAGCATCAGATCTTCTCGCTGCCATTCAAACTGAACCGAACAGAGCAGCTGCCAAACAACTTTGCAGTTAAAGAGTAGTGTATTGTCGAAGGCTTTCACGGCCGGAATCACTGGGGTCCTGTGTGGTTTCCGGGCTGTATGGCCGTGTTCTAGCAGCATTCTCTCCTGACGTTTCGCCTGCATCTGTGGCTGGCATCTTCAGAGGATCAGAGCCCGGAAACCACACAGCACCCTAAAGAGTAGTGGTTGTAAAGTTTCATTTTCTTCTTTGTGGCTACTTCTGCATCAGCAGAGTGTTGTTTCCTTAATGCCAGGCATTTGAATCAGGTGGAATCAGAGTTTTAAACAGCAACACAATTTAATAAGTCTGGTTCATTCACCCTGCCACTTCCTTTTTCTCTCTTCTTGCTGACACTAAGGCCCCTTCCGCACGTGCAGAATAATGCACTTTCAATCCACTTTGCAGCTGGATTTTACTGTGCAGAATAGCAAAATCCACTTGCAAACAATTGTGAAAGTGAATTGAAAGTGCATTATTCTGTATGTGCGGAAGGGGTCTAAGTCCTGGAGTGGACTAGGGCAATCTAAAATACTGGCCTAGATTAAAGGAATGGGTTTGTCACAAATACCAGGCACACTAGGTGAAATCAATTCTTCCACAGAGCCATGCCTAGTTGGATCAGGTCATTACTTGATGCTGAGGTCAGGGCAGGGGGAACAATAAACCCTCTATAAGGCTGCATGAAAATGCATCTACAGGAAATATCATCAATAACACGGGCAGTGCTGTACACCAAATAGTAAAATATTTTTAAAACACTATATTTATAATCACTGGTTGGCTGACTGATCTCCAGATGATGTCAGAAGGAAAGGGCTGGTTTGGAGGGTGAACTCTATGGCATTATGGTCACTCCCCTCCCCAAAATCCTCTTGAAGCTCCACCCACAAATCACCAGGAATTTCCCAGTCCAGAGTTGACAACTCTATATCCAGCACCGCCCAGAATCGCCTTTAAATTGGCAAAGGGAATCATCCTTTCCCTCCCCCCATGTTATTGTCTTTTCTGGGTGAACCACATGAGCCTTCTAAGCAAATTCCTTATTAGTCAGAACATTATTAGGGCTATTTAGAAAGCATGTATACCGTGCTTAATAAAAAGAAAAGAAAGACAATTGACGCTAATTGAAAGAGAGCCATTAACTTCAATTGCCCTTGGATCACACCCTCAGATACTTAGCTGGCAAAATAACATTTAATATACTGTTTAGTAGAACAAATCAAATCAAATATTTAATGGTAGAGGACCTTGAGGTTTTTTCTTTTACAGGACAATACCATTTAAAGCTTCAGAAACTGGGGCTAAAGATCACTGTCAAGAGTGGAATTAACAGACACTACTCCACTAACCTAATTAAAGAAATAAAGGATCGCCGCAAAGTAACTGCTGCCTCTTAGGATAATAGGAAACCTGCCTCTATAAATATGCTTGTTTTTCATTACAGAACAGGCAGCCCTATAATCAGGAGCGGCCGTGGGTCAGATGTAGGCTTGGCACAATATAAATTCTATGACAGAAAGTGTCCAAGAATTACATTTTTTTGCCAGTTTAAAAAACTATTAATTACTTGGGCATTGACTTATTGCAGTATAAAAGGCCGGGGTGGGGGAGGACTAGAACATTCTGAAGATTAGAGCCACGTCCAAAGTCCCTAAAAGGTCCATCCTACAATCTCTGCGGATCATCAAAGGAGTGACAAAAAAAACTTAAAGAGGAATGAAGTTTTCCATTTGGAAGCGCTGCCTCCTTAATTCCAGTTGGGTAGGGAGTGTGTCTAAAATTAATTTGCAAATTGAAGCATGAGCATTTTACTGAAACTCTGAGCTCCCTGCCGTCTTTTTTTCCCTGTGTGTAACTCTTTCTCTGTGTGTGTGCCCTCAGGTGATCAGTAAAACACGGCAGCAAAAACCACAAGCAAATCTCAGTTCAATTGTATGTACAATAACGAGTCGTCGTCGTCGTCGTCGTCGTCGTGGTCTTCTTCTTCTTCTTCTTCTTCTTCTTCTTCTTCTTCTTCTGCTTCTGCTTCTTCTGCTTCTTCTGCTTCTCCTCCTCCTCCTCCTCCTCCTTCTTCTTCTTTGGCTGCTTTTTTGCAGTTTTTTAAAATCAATATATGTTTTTCTAACAACAGAATGGAACTGAGTACTGTGGCAAAATGCACATAAGCAGCCTTCTGCAAAATTCAGAAATTTAAAACAATGAAAGAGCGCAGAGGTTTGTAATACATTGATTCAACTTTGGAACAGGGTCAGGAATTTCTAAACTCCTGCACCAGAGAATGCCCTGCTACCCAACAGAGAAGTTTCAACATCCAGCCAAGGTTTTGCCCAGCTCATTGAAGAACATGAATGGAGCATATGGAACTCCATGCATATACCAGAATCTTCATGTGAACACTTTTAAGCAACATGTTTGGGTATGTTCAACATGACTGGTTTTGTACCATATATTCAGGGTGAACCCTCAGCAAGGCAGCAATCAATTTACTGGGATGATGTGGTAATTCCCTCCAGATTTTGGAAGCGACTCTCGTTTGTCACATGGTCACTTGCTTCTTTCCGATGAATCACAGTTGCTTCATTAAATTATATGGCATCATCATTACAATTGGTGCAGTAGAATCACAAAAGCAAAAAAAAAGAAAAAGAAAAGGTCCCTGTCCTGAGCAGACTACAATCTAATAGTGCCCTCCTAGGCTAACACCTTGCGAAATTCATAGGCTTATAGGTCTAACATTATAAATCATGGCATTATAAATCATGGCAGTGGAGAAGACAATAAAATTAAGGAATGGGAGACATGTTAGAGGCAAAGACGAGTGCCAGGAAGTACAGTTATGAAAATTTAGGCATTCTATGAGTTAAATCCAAATTAAGGGGTTAGATTGAAGGATGTTGTTACAGGCATAAAAGGAACCCTTTTCTGGTAGTAGACTAAGAAGAAGAAGAAGAAGAAGAAGAAGAAGAAGAAGAAGAAGAAGAAGAAGAAGAAGAAGAAGAAGAAGAAGAAGAAGAAGAAGAGTTGGGATTTATATCCCCCCTTTCTCTCCTGTAGGAGACTCAAAGGGGCTTACAATCTCCTTGCCCTTCCCCCTCACAACAAACACCCTGAGAGGTAGGTGGAGCTGAGAGAGCTCCAAGAAGCTGTGACTAGCCCAAGGTCACCCAGCTGGTGTGTGTGGGAGTGTACAGGCTAATCTGAATTCCCCAGAGAAGCCTCCACAGCTCAGGCGGCAGAGCAGGGAATCAAACCCGGTTCCTCCAGATTAGATACACGAGCTCTTAACCTCCTACGCCACTGCTGATCCTTTCTTGCACAGTGCACATAAAATATCTTTCAGACGTTTTAAAAAGATCGGTTTTGGCTTTTTTTGTCAGCATAGTGCGGACAAATGAAGCATTAGCAGGGAAGTGGTTTATTTTTCCCGCTTCCCAACCCCAGCTCTTACTTTCAGTTTCCACTGAGCAGTTTGCGGCTGCCATTTTCTGCCCTCTTCAGGAGGCTCTGTGCTGCTGCCATTTGCAGAATGTCCCCATGGAGTTTCCTCTGCTTGCAGCTTATCCACGCATCCTAGAGTTTCATTATGTTGAGGCCATTCCCCCCTCCCCCCACTCTTCAATTTCTTGGTGGTGGTGGAATGTGCTGTCAAGTCACAGCTGACTTACGGTGACCCCCCAGGGTTTTTAAGGCAAGAGATGTGGTCCAAAAGTTTCCGAACCTGGAGCTGGCAATGCTACTCCCATCCCACACCCTTGGCCAGGGGGCATCTGGCAACTCTAGATTTTCAGCACTGATTTTGTAGCATGAGGGATCACTGAATTTGCAGCAGTTAAAATTAGAGGCATGCTGGATTCCCCAGAGCAAAGCTTCTTTGGACATCAGTGTGGGAAGAACAATTCCTGTGTCGGCAGAAACTGGCTGCAGTTGCAATATGGGAAGCCGTAGAGAGGACGAGAGCTGAGTTAAGTAATCCTTCTGAGTGGGAAACCTTTCATCAAATACTTATGTGTTCAATTTATGTAATCCCCCCCCCCTTTCCATTGGGTGCTCTTTGCAAACAAGGATTCCCTCCTTTCAGCGCTGCAAGCAAATATTTTGCAAATACTCTCAGTTTGAAGTCATGAATTGTGCTCTTAATGAATATTCCCCAATAATTTGCCCAGCTTGAATGATTAGCACGCTACTTTTCAAGACAGTAAGAATTCCATTAACTAAAGCTCCCCATAATAAATGGCTTTAATCCATTCAACACTGAAATCAATGTTACATCTCCGACCTATGCCAAGTCACAGACTTTCTAGGCCACAATCGCAGAACCCTGAATGGAATTATGAGAAGCCAGACTTTTTGGGAGGTGATCAGAGGGGGACTTTTTCCTAAAATTCTAGAGAAAAAGATGCTAGTAGCCAATTAATGATGTAGTGACAGGGTAGTGGTGTCACAAATGACTTTTGGTGACTCCATAGGGTTTTGAATATACTAACAGAGGTGGTTTTCGATTGGCTGCCTCTGTGTGGCAACTCTGGACTTTCTTGGCTGGGAGCTAGGATTGCCAGCTCTGAGTTGGGTCATACTTTGTGATTTTGGGGGTGGAGCCTGGGGATGGGAGGGGCCTCAGCAGGGTATAATGCCACAGAGTTCGTTCTCCAAAGCAGCCATTTTCTTCACGCCAAATAGTCGTGATTGTCTGGAAATCAATTGTAATAACAGGACAACCTCGGATTCTATCCGAAGATTCTACCATGGACAGATGCCAAAACTATTTTTAAAACGGAGAGTACAAGAAGAAATAAGAAAACAACACTGAGCTCCTTCTGAAAATCTTACATTAGATGGGAGATCTAGACAGTTTGTAAATGGCAGCCTTCTTTTGGAGATACCAGAGCCAAACCCACCCCAATATCAGAAATATAAAGCAGAATTCCCCTCCCACTGTTGGGAACACAAATTTGCACTCAGATGGATGGTGGTCAAGTCAAGAATCCCTCAGCTGATGAAATGTTTTTGTCCTTATCAACTGGCATCTTCTTCACTGATGTCCCGCCAAAATGAGCTTTGTGTTTCCATTTTAAATGGGAGGCCCAAGGATCTGCCCAGTTCAAAAGAAGAGCTTTCCTTTTTTCCATAATAGTAATTCAATTTATAATTTTATAGATTCAATGCTGTATTCTCAGTCAATTGGAATATAGAATCGTGCAATTAATTTGGCTTTGCGATGCAGCAGACGTTCAATTTCAGCAAAGTGCCTTGCAAAATTTACATCCAAATCATTCAGACAGCAAAGAGGTTGGAGGAATAAGAAGGCTTTTGGACAAAAAGGAACGGTAAAGACTGGGTCTCCCAGAAGAGTGTATTCATTCTTTGTAAAGGTGAGGATGGTTCCGTGACACTGAAGGATTTGTTTTTATTAGCTTCTTTTAAACTGCTTATTCATTTACCTTCTCCCATACCCTGCCCCTTCTACTGAAGCAGTCTTCAGAGTGACTTACAAATCCCTGAAAACATCCCCACATCAATGGCTCATAAGAATGTCTTAATCTTTGTTTCCCTCAGTCTTTTTGTTAGATTAGAAAGAAGAAGAAGCAGCAGAGTTTGGATTCATTCCCCTTTTTCTCTCCTGTAAGGAGACTCATAGAGGTTTACCAACACCTGTCCCTTCCTCTCCCCACAATAGACACCTTGTGAGGTAGGTGAGGCTGAGAGAGTTCTTGGGAAAACCCAAGGTCACCCAGCAGGCTTCATGTGTAGGAATGGGGAAACAAATGTGATTCACCTGAGAAGAGTTTTTGCTGCTCATGCAGAGGAGTGGGGAATTAAACCCTGTTCTTCAGATTAGAGTCCACCTGCTCATAACCACTTCATCACAAGGCTCTCCCACCACACTAGCCATTGTAAACAGGCCTACTCAGAATTGTACTAGGTCTACTCAATGGGGCTTACTTCCAGGAAGGTATTATTTGAATTTTGTTGTTAATGTTCTTATATAGTGGTTAGAGTGTCAGGTTAGGATCTGGGAGTCCCAAGTTCAAATCCCTGTTCTGACACGGAAATTTACCAGGTGACCTTTTTTAGCATAGCATCCCTCACAGGATGAAGTCGAGGAGGAAAGAACAATGTTGTAAGATGCTTTGAGTCTCCACTGAGGAGAAAAGCAAAAAAAATAAGTAAATAGGTTAATATCCCACTTGGTTCCATGGATTCTGAGAGACCTATAGCATTCTTACCAGAAGAGTTTCTACCCCTAGAATGTTCCCGGACTAACATTTAAGGTTGCCAACCTCCAGATGGTGTCTGGAGATCTCCCACTATTATAATACATCCCCACACAAACAATATCAGTTTCCCTGGAGAAAATGGCTGTTTTGGAGGGTAAACTCTAGGCCCCTCCCCACCCAAACCCTGCCCTCCTCAGACGCCACTCCCAAAATCTTCGGGACCGCATCTCCCCATATTGCCCTACAAGGCCCCTCCTTTCATTGGAGGAGAACCTCCTGGTGGTCCCCGGCCCGAGGGATATCTGGCTGACATCAATGAGAGCCATGACTTTTACAGCCCTGGCTCCGGTCTGGTGGAACAAATTGCCTGGTGATGTCAGGGCCCTGCAGGAATTATGTCAGTTCCGCAGAGCCTGCAAGACATGGCTGTTCCACCAGGCCTTTTCCAACTAGCCAGCCAGATTGATTGAACATAGCATCTTTGGGTTTCTGGGGCGAGGGAGAGGAAGGAAGGGTGGAAAGTGGGAAGGATGAACTTATGTTAATTATCATCTCAGTGTTTTTAAACCGTTAATTGGTTAGAATTTATTTTTAATGCTAATGTTATGGAAAGTTTTAAACTTGTTGTAACCCGCCCAGAGACCTTTGGGGATAGGGCAGGATATAAATCCAACAAAATAAAATAAATTAAATAAAAGTATTTTCCAACTCAGTGTCAGGAAATGCGAGGCTCGCTTCACTGGTGTGCTTCTAGAGAAGAAATAAACTATTACCGCCTTTAAAATAAATACATTAAAAAGGTTTTCAAACCCAGTTGCAAGTAATCTGAAACATTTTAAAGAAAGAAACTCTAAAAATGGTTTTTAAAAAGCCTCTAAAGCAGTGGTGGGATTCTGGCGGTGGGATTCAAATAATTTAACAACTGATTGTTTACAAGCACCATTTTAACAACTGGTTCTGCCGAAGGGGTGAGAACCTGCTGAATCCTTCCTCTGCTCTAAAGAAAATGTTCCTTCTCCAGTTAAAAGAACAAACCATCCCCAAAGCCAAGATCCTTCACCATCCAATTAATATTTAAATATTGTGACTTGTAACCCAACACTGGTCTTCTAAGTAGTCCACCCAGGGGCTATGGGAAGTTTCAGGGATCTATCAGCCAGCAGCCTTTCATCAATTGTTAGCTATTCAGCTGTCATCTAGTTCATGTCGGAGAACCAGCATCTAGGGTCGTTTCCCCACTTACCTGCTGCTGCGCGCTACTCTCCCCAAGTAGCGCGGGGTCCCCCGGCACTCCCCACTACAGGGGCGGCGACAACGCAGCCGCCCTGACGCTGTCGCGCCCTCTCAGCGTGTGTAATTCCTGGCGCTCCTCGAAACAGCGCCTTTTGATGTCGTGGGGAAGCCCGGGGGCGCGCCAGAAATGACGCACGCTGGGAGTAGCGCGCAGCAACATTTGGTCAAGGTAAGTGGGGAAACGACCTAGGATTTAGGAGACCCAGTTTCAAATCCACTCTGCCTCTGATCACAATAACTTTGAACCAGTCACGCTTCTTTCAGCCTGACCTCCTACACAGGGCTGTTGTGAGGATGTACGGAAGGAGGAAAATGATGTTGTAAGCTGATTTCAGAGATAAGTTGGTCATAAATATCTTGATAAATAAATACTTCATGTCCAGACTGGCAGCTTTCCAGGGTTAGCTGCATTCTTTGTATTCCCTAGAGCAGAGAATGCGGGAAACTGACTCTCAATTCCTGCAGCGATTGGTTTAGCTCTGGTTGAAATCTTAATGCATTACTAGGTAGAACAATGAAAATTTCATTGGACAGCTGTTCGGTTAAAAAAACCCTGACATTTTAGGGAAGAGGCTTCCTCAAACAATTGGAATGCACAAATCAAACTTTTTAAAGGGAGGGAGGGGTTAAGCATAATGTAATCACCTAAAGCTATCAGAGGAAAAATTTCCAAGTGTCTTAACTTATAACTGTTGATGTGAGCTGATGTTTCCACAACATTATTTTAGATCCTTATAGATATGCTCCATTATTAACTTTTCATGTGACAACTGTTCCCACATTAAGAGCGCTTTGCACAATGTCAACAGTGGCAGTGGCGCTTGCAAAAGCCATCTAATCACACCAGTTTGAGGGGTGGGGGGGGTGGGGAGGTGTCGTCCACTATTTTAAATAAAGCAAAAAGGTAGGAAGGCACCTTGGCACAGCTTCTACCATGTGAAATTCTGCAATTACAAAATTTGCTACCGTGGCATCTCCTTTTTGTTAAAAAAAATCAGTTTTATGCAAACTAGGCCAGAGTAAACTAAATATATATAATTTATAAACAATCTGGGGGAAGAAAATGTCTGAATTATTGATGTCACTTTTGAAAAATGTGTTTGTTTCTGGTACAAAAATTAGCTGTTGCTCTTAATCACAGTGGCACGACGACTCTGCCAGAGAAATGTGGACTCCCCAAGTTTCTTGTTTGGAAAGTTCAGTAATTCTATCTGCAGCTGAAGGCAAACTGATTCTGAATAGCCTATTTAAACAAGTGCCAATTACGGAATAATTCTCTTGACCTAAACAGAAGTGCATTGTATATGGAACGATTTGGGTGCCTTAGAATGCTTTCTACCAGATGCCCTTTTAAATTGTTTTTAATTCTCTGTAGGCAGTAGATAGCTAAATGCACCAAACCTAGTAATGGTAAAAAGGAAGTAATCATGGTGGTTACTTTTGAGCTAAAAGTGGTGGAAAAGGCATCTGTTATATATGAATTACAAACTTGGGAGAACTTTTGACAGTCCATAGAGCAGGCCTAATTTATTAAATGAAGTTTCTAATATAAACAGTAATTCATTTCAGCTGCTGACACCGTAGATCTGGGTTGTGTGAGCAGGATCTCGAGAACCCTCCCCCTTGAAAATCAAGTAAAAACAAAATAAAGAGAAAATAATCAACCAGGCCAGAAGATTGAACATGACACCCCTTGACCACTCTGGGTAAAATAATGAACAAATATCTCCTCTCTCCATCTGAAAGGGTAAGCCACAAAATGCACACAAAATAATCTTTTAGCCAGGAGGCTTGGGAGGTATTATTTTGCAATAGGCTTTGAATGACATCCCGATATGTATGTCTGGCTGGTTATTCTCCATAATGTTGTACAAATCTTGTCTCTTAATATAAGAATTCAGTTCTCAGGGTGGAAACTGTCCTTGGGAATTTGTGATATCAAGGATTGCAGTTGCTTTTGCATTCTTTGGAAACCTGCAAATTGTAACCATCCGAGCAACAATAAACCATATGAGGCACAATAGTGCAGAAGGAAATAAAGGATAAATAAATATGGAATAAAAATGCTTTACTTGCCTCGTACATGGGAGCGTGGATGTCCAGGATATCAGAAAGGGTAGAGGCTTTAGCAGCCAAACATTACAGAGGGTTCCTCCCCACTCCCCATCCATCAATAATTTTTCAGTTCCCGCTCAAAAGATTAACAACATTCTATTTTATTCTCACAGTAATAAGACTATAGAGAGAGCTTAGCAAATGACATAATCTGAATATGGCCCTTACCGCGTGTGAGCAGCCCCATCTTCCTCCCCAGCTGGAGAGGCGGCTCCGCACAGAGCTGCCTCTCCTTTGGTTCCCTCCACTCACCTCTTCTTCCAGTGTCGCTCTGGAGGGCTGGAGGGACACGCCTGTGCTACTGTCCGACCTCCAGGGGTCAGGGGGCAGTGTGGGTGTATCCCTCTAGCCCTCCAGAGCGACACTGGAAGAAGAGGTTAGTGGAGGTGACGAGAAAAGCAGTGGTGTCCCGCTGGTGCAGTTCACACCAGCGAGGTTTAAAGTGGCGGCTTCACGCCACTCTGGGGCGGCCAGGACGGCACTGCTGCAAAGCAGCAGCGCCTCCTGTGCGAACGCTTCCCAAGGGACGGCATTTTTGCTGTCCCTGGGGTGCTCTATTCCGCCTGTGCGGAAAGGGCCATAGTTATTTCAGTTTCAGAAAATAGTTGGTTGGTCTGCAGTAGAGCAGCTAGATTTGAGTGCATTACAGACCAACAAGATTTTTAGGTGTAAGCAGTGATGGAATTCAGCAGGTTCGCACCACTTGGGCAGAACCGGTTGTTAAAATGGTGCTTGTAAATAACCAGTTGTTAAATTATTTGAATCCCACCACTGGGTGTAAGCTTTGTACCCTTACAATACCCCTTCCATTTTCTGTCTGGAATATAGAGACTCAGATCTCCATTCCTAGTAGTGTTGAATTAAGGGAGCTGTGACTCTTGAAAGCTTCTACCCTGCAAATCTTCCTGATCTCTAAAATGCTATTGGATTCGAATTTAGTTATTTGAACTTCCTAACAATGCACGTTCCCTAAGCATCTCCTAAGTTGACCCCCTGTATTTCAGACAGAGCGTTCATTCTATCTAAGCCTTGTACTTACCAAGGAGATGGGGTATTACTCTTCTGCACTGTCACACCTCTACATGTGTTGCTGTGGTAGGTGGTTTTCCACCGCTATGATTTACCTCTCTTATAGGATGACAGAAAGAACTGTCAAGTGGAAACCGACTTATGACTCCGTAGGATTCTCAAGATGAGACGTTCAGAGATGGTTTGCCGTTACCTGCTTCTGCACAGCAACTCTTCTTTAAAAGGTTTCCCGTTCAAGTAGTAACCAGGGCCAGCTCTGCTTAGTTTTTGAGATCTGATGGGATCAGGTTAGCCTGGGCCACCCAAGTCAAGGCACTTTTATGCAGCATATCAAAAATAAGATCTTTTCTGGTTACCTGCCAACCTGCCAACACTTTTCTTGATGCCTGCCAAGTGTTTTTAGAAAGTTGGTGTTTCAAGGTGGTCACCAGCAGGGTTTCTGATTCCCAACCTATAGCTGGCACCCATAGCAGCTCCTACGTATGTTGCCCCAGGCTTTTCTCTGGCCCTCCTACTCCACATGACACTTTTTTGAACCATTTTGTTGGCACCCCAAAGTTCCTTGAAGCTTTGCTGCACCCATATTGCAGTAAGCCTTACTGTGGCAGAGGTGGGATAGAAATCAAATAAAATAGAAATAAAATAAAATACATTGTGGGAAGGTACCGTTGCTGTGGCTAGCAGGAAATCTACAGTTATGCTTTCTTCATGAAGGGATAAAACCACCATCCACAGTCTGCTTCTGAAGTGGCCCACAGCCATTTGCTTTGATACACCTTCCGCTTTGAGTTCAGCTTTGAGTACGGAAAACCATAACCCCCCAATGGTTTATTTTTCAAGAGTTCATTAGATAAGGAGATAGAAATGGGAATCAGGTTGTATCTTCCAGGGGTAACAATACCGGCATTTGTGCAATTGTTTTACGTCCACTACAGATGGAACGGCATCGCGAAAAATGCCTCAAGGTCACTGCAAGAAACAACCTGATATTATTTCAAACATTCAGCGCGGAAAATGGAGGTTCCAACTCTCCAAAGCAATTTGCTCTATCTGGCGCACAGCGAAAGGTAAAATTTTGCAATGCACTTTGTTCAGATTGAGACTGCTGCATTGGCAAACCCAGTTAATTGCTCTGATTCTATATTCCATTTGACTGAGAATACAATGGAGGGTCTATAAAATCATTAATTGAATTACAATTGTGGAATAAGTCGAGCATCAATTTGAATTCACCAGGCCCCTTTCCCCCCTCCCCTCTCCCCCGCTTTTGAGAATCTAATCCCAGTGTTGATATGTGCATATTCTTGAAAGGAGGCTCAATAAATAGATCTGCTATTCAAGCTAAACAAATTTATTTTTCCAGATGTTCTGCTACTGCATTAGAAAATTGTAATGCTGACTTCATGCTATTTGCAACATAAAACATGCACTGGTCTGTATATTACACTGACACCCTGTTATACAATTCCTGCATTTAAGGTCCTGATGCAAATACGGTTAAAGCCCAAGAGCCTTTGTGTTTCCTCCCATACAGTTTCAGTCAGTATTTCTGTTCTCCCTCCATCTGGAAGCTCAAATCCAATGCTCCCCTTTCTCCATTTGTTTTTTGTTTATCCCATGGCTCTCTTCATTTCTGGGTGTCTGTCACTACTTTCACTATGATGACAGAAATGAAGCCTCAGTATTTTATTCACTGGGAAAAGATCAATTTAGTGCCACTTGAACATTACACCTGAGAGGGCTCAGGGGTTTTGTGACGTTGTGGTGAAAGTTTCCATGGATAAAATGGCGGTAGGCTCTAGGGCATTAAACTGATCCCATTCTAGAGAAAGTTGAAATACTGGCAGGTAAAATCAACTGATGGTTTCTAATTTTTTCCTTGATGGGAGTAAGGTTGCCAGCCTTCATGTGGTGTAGGCATCCTCTGAAAGGGGAGGGCCTAAGACCAGGCCAGGCCTTATATAGCCCCCCAGCCAGCCCTCCCTGATGATGTCACAATGCTGCCAGTGTCGTGACATCCCTGCCCTTTTTGGGCATGGCCGCTGGCCGGACCTCTGCCCTTCCAAGGGCAGGAGCCACGGGGCTTCTCCATCGTGCCCTTCCCAGGGCAGCAACGTCAGCTGCAGTGATTCAGGGCCACTTTTTCAAAGGATTCTCTTGAATCCTGATGGGCCATTGCACCTCTCCACTCCTTCATTTGGACCCTGGATAAGCAATCAAACTCTATGTCTTTGACTTACCTGCCAGCTTACCTTGTATCACCTTAGGACTTATTTTGGGGGATAAATATTAGTCCTTTGGCCATTCATAATGTGTGTGTTTGGATCCAGGCATATACACACACACCCGCCCTTGCATGTGGGCTCCCTTTTTTTTACTCTAGAAAATGTTTGTCATTTTTCTCTTCAGCGCAGACTTCGTTGGTCTCTTTCTCAACTAGACTGGTAAATACCTGAAATCTCTATGCCACTTCCTTGACTTTTCTTCTAGTTTGCTCGTGAATGCTGTGTGAGTATCGTCTGTCTGTGTGTCTGTCTGTCTGTCAATATTTATACCATTTGGCCTTCATTTTATTCTATTAATAAAATCTCTTTTGCTTAACAATGGCCTCTTTATTTAAGAATTCCCACCTGGACCATCTTGGTATACACAGGTTATCAATCTCAGTTATCTCAGTTTCCGCTGGCAATTTCTCAATCTAAAAATGGAGACAGTCTATGTAGGGGAGTAGTGGGACTTGAAATTACAACTTATCTTTGGACTACAGAAACCAGCTTCCCCAGGCAAAATATGGCTGACTCAGGGTATGTATGGTATACCACTGTATGGTATACCACTGATTTTAGTGAAATTTCTCCATCCATAGGAACTGCTCCCAAATCTCTCCAAATGTCCTAGGTTAGAGCTGGAACCACTAGATGAGAATTTGAGTGCGTGTGTATCAGTGCAGTACAATAAATGTTCTTGGTTGGACCTAAAACTTTAACAATGATTTCAGGAGACACATTGTAGTATCAACAGAGACGTGTGAAACTTCTCATTTTAGGTACACTCAGGATTTTTTGCGTTTTGCGCAACATCGAAATTTGCCTGCAAGTGTACATAGGTCAGTGGTTCGGAATGAGTGGAACACCCCTCCTTTTTCCAAGCTCAAATTGTACATAACTGGTGAAAAATGTAGAAGCCAAAGGAAGACCAATGGCTGGTTTCCATTAGAGGACAGACTAAAGAGTGAGGGTTAGGGTTAGGGTTGAAAGATAACATGACTGTGGGGGTTGGGGGGGGGGGAGAGATAAGAATGGTGTGCCAGCCTCTAAGTTCTAGGTAGAACCTGGGGATTCCCTGTAATTACAGTTTATCTCCAGACAGTAGAAGTCTGTTTATATAGAGAAAATGAATGCTTTGGAGTGTGCTTTCTATGGCATTGCACACTACCGGCAAACCATCTCTGTTAGTTTCCTGCTTTGGAAGTTCTACTGGGTTGTCATCAGTTAGCTGTGACTTGACAGCATTTTATACACACGGTCACTTTTGGGTTTGCATAGTCTGCAAATGAAATCTTCTTGATGACCAAAAAAGAGGCACATACCTTGGTCAAGTAATTAAAGTGATCTGCTTATGCCAGACTAGCCTGATCTCATCAGATCTAAAAGCTAAGCATGGGAGGCCTGGTTAGAATTTGGATGGACTACCAGGGTCACTGTGCAGAGCTGGGTAATGGCAAAGTACCTCTGAACATTCCTTGCCTTGAAAACCCTATGGCAGTGGTGGCGAACCTTTGGCACTCCAGATGTTATGGACTACAATTCCCATCAGCCCCTGCCAAAGGAGTGCCAAAGGTTCGCCACCACAGCCCTATGGGGTTATCATAGGTTAGCTGTGACTTGATGGCCCTTTCTACCACCACATAAAACACAAATTCAGTCACAGTTCACCTTCCCTGTTTAACCCATGCACAACTTGATGCATCTCTTAAATGACCCTATAAGAGTTAACTTTTGTGCCTGGACAGCCAAAAGCATTTGTTATGAAGTGATTGCAAGATTAGTTATCCAAGTATTTGGGCAGAGGCATATGAAGACAACAAAGTAGTAAGTCACTTACAAAAACTTTGACCTTTTTTTCCTTTGAGTTATATTTCTTTTTATAACTGTTAGGGGTGGCGGCCAATGAGTGGCAGGGCTGATGGCATCTTTGACCAAGCAGGATGGTAGTATTACAGATGGACACATATGAAATGTTTGAATGAAACTAAACCATCAATTGTGTGATTGGTTCCTTACAAGGACGTAGGTAAGGGGGGGGGTTCTCGGGTTCAAACCCCTCCCCCCATTGCATGTCCGAAGCTCTGCCTCCTGTTTGTGGTTTTTCGTATTTTAAAGGTTTTTTTAGTTTTTGGCCTGCAGGGGGTGCATTTTTTAGGCTAGTGGCATTAAAATTTCAGGTTATCATCTGGTGTCACTCCTGATGATACCAGCCAGGTTTGGTGAAGTTTGGTTCAGGGGGTCTATATTTATGGACCTCCAAAGGGGGTGTCCCCATCTCCCATTGTTTCCAATGGCAGCTACTAGTCGATGGGGCTACCCTTTTGAGGGTCCATATCTTTGGACCCCCTGACCAACACTTCACTAAACCTAGGTGGTATCATTAGGAGAGTCTCCTGATGACACCACCCAGGTTTGGTGAAGGTTGGCTCAGGGGGTCCAAAGTTATGGACTCCCAAAAGGGGTGCCCCATCCCCCATTGTTTCCAATAGGAGCTAATAGAAGAAGGACCTTTGAAGGTCCATAACTTTGGACCCCCTGAACCAAACTTCACCAAACTTGAGTGGTATCATCAGGAGAGTCTGCTAAAGATACCCAGAAAGTTTGGTGCTGCTAGCTTAACAATTGCACCCCTGACAGCAGGAAAATTGACTCCCCAGATTTCCTCAGATTCTCCTTTTGAATCCAACCCCTTCAGCATGGATTTAAAGGGAGAATCTGAAGTCCCCAGATTAAACCTTGAAAATGATGCTGTTTCAGGGTGGGGGAGAATCCACCCCAAAATAGCATCACTTCCAATGTTGTTTAAACTGGGGACCTCAGATTCTCCCTTCAAGGTGGATTTAAAAGGAGAATTTGGGCTCCCTAGTTTAAACATTATTGAAAGTGATACTGTTTGGGGGTGGATTCCAGCATCACAGCAGCCACCCATGGGGGGCCCCCCGCAAACCTCAGGTTTTGCACCAGGCTCCATTTTCCCTAGCTACCCCTCTGCCTAGAGGGGAGGGAGAGGGGACTGCTGGCTACCAGCTGGGAGCCCAGCCGGGGGGGGCGGGGCAGGTAGGGCAGGGGAGTCTGCCATCTCTGGCCTCGGAGAGCTACTTTTATAAGCACTGAGGCCAGGGGCGGGGCTTGGGGAGGTGTTGCCACACCCCCAGGGGCGGGTGGGGTGTGGCCTTGCCCCCAAATCCCCCCCATAAAAATCTATACCTACGTCACTGGTTCCTTAATTGTGGCCAACAATTTACCCTCTAATCCTTCTCCCATGTTGCACACAAGTTTCAAAACATTGCGTAGAACTGAGCTGCCTGGGAAACCTCCCCCTCTTGGATGGCCCCTTATCTGCATAGCGCCAATATGGTAGCCCCATAGCTGTGCATGCATGCAGCTTACAGGGAACGTTGGTGACCAACAAGCAGAAGGTGAGCCAAACCACCAGTTGATTGAGCATTCCTTCATGGTGAAGAATGGTCTAAAGAAAGGCAATCTAACTATGCAAATGTGTCTGGAACACACTGTTTGGTATACCGTTAGTTGCATACAAACACACAATCCAAATGGTTTTTTTTAATCTTAGAATCTTTGCGAAGTTTTGCAAAAATATAAGTAGCACTGTATAAGGGGGCTGGAGTATATTTTTTAAAAAATCTGTTTTTGTCATTGTATCCTGACCTGAATAGCCCCAGGCTAGCTTGCTGTCATCAGATCTCAAAAGCCAAGAAGTGTTGGGACCACCAAGGAATACTGGGGTCAATAGGCAGAGGAAGGCAAACCATCTCTGAATGTCTCTTGCCATGAAAACCCTACTTGGGTCACCATAAGTAGGCTACGACTCGATACACACACCTTCATTGTTATCACACACACACCTTCATCGTTATGTCCCGTGTTTTATAGCACTACATCCTCTTCTGATCTCAATTCATTGAAATTCATTGGTTGAGAAGTTTGTCCAAACTAAATGAAACTGATTTGAGGACCGTGAGCTATTTTTAAGTAGACCACCAATTCCCGAAATGTTTAGACCTAATCTGAAAACAAAGAGAAGAATTCCAGGAAACAAACGTTCCTGAACAGTCTTGTGCTCCACGACAATGGTGTGTTACACACACAAATAACTTGTTTTTAATGTTCTCGTGCAAAAGGGATTTAAAGCCATTTCTGCATCCATTAGGGAAGGAATTTTGCATGTTCCATTGCAAAGAGTGAGCATTTTCAACAGCTTTTACTTAAATGAAAATGACAGGTTACTGCAGCATAATGTTGTTAATCTTATCCTAAAAGCTTAATGTTACTACTTAGTCGTTTACTAATAAATCATAGAAAATATGTAATGTCATTTTCATTTAGACACAGATGGATGACTCTTTTGGTTCGTACAAAGTTGTAAAACAGGTATGGTATTCGGAAAACGTGAAATAAATAAATAAATAAATAATCTCTATCCTGCTGGCTCTCCTTTCTACCCTAAGGCCATAGTGTATTACAGTATTTGATATTTTCAAGCGGTTCAGAAATATGTCATATAGATATTGCTAACAGCAGGCATTCAGTCAAGTTTCTAGGAAGACAATATGTTAAGGACAGGAGTTCTGAGCCTTTCTTGTTATGCCTGCATGGTGCTTGATGAGCTGAGAACATTTGGGCCAATAAACCCGGGTTAAACTGTGTGTGTGTGTGGGGGGGGGGTTGCACAGTTCCCGCCCCTAAACTGGGTTTGCCCTGTGTTCCCCCCCAACCTGGGTTTTTCGAGAATCATGATTCCTTTGTTTTAACGCACCTCGCAGCCATCCCCTGGCTCCCTCCCCCCCGCTCCCATCTGTGAAGCCACGCAGGGAAAACGGGCTGTATCATGGCCTGGGGGATTGGTCCTTTGTAGGCAGGCAGGGAAGAAAAAAATATGTGCCTTTGGGTGAAGGTGTGTGCCCCGGCCAACACGCTGGCCAAAGTGGGTTCATGTAACCCACCTTTCTCCCACTTTTATTGGCCCATGCAGAAAGGGCATAAATATGTCCTCAAGACCAAATCTCATTGATTCTGCTTCTGGAGAAGGGTTTGGAAGGTGACAGTCATTCAGCCAGTCAGGAACAATGGGTGCAAGGGTACATGACTTCCCTTTGAATGCAAACACCATAGTGGCATGCAAACACCATAGCGGCAGGTTGCCCATGGAAGTCCTAGAGAGCCAGTGGTCTGGTGGGCTGCCTCCCTCAGAGCGTCTCTGATCCTATGTAGGCCAGGGAAAAATGGGAAAGGATCCCGGAGATGGATTTACAACACCCCAAATCCCTTTCCTCTATTGTGTGGAAAACACCAGTCGCCCACACTGCACACAAGGTGGACAAATGCAAAATGGGTATGAGCTGCAACACAGGGCGGTTTGGGACGATGGCCAGCTCTGAGTTGGGAAATACCTGGAAATCTTGGGGCAGAGCTGGAGGAGAGCAAGGTTTGGAGCGGGAAGGGACATCAAAGGAATATAATGCCATAGAGTCCGCTTTCCAAAGCAGCCATTTTCTCCAGATGAGCTGATTTCTATTTCCCAGAAATCAGTTTTGGGCCAATTTGCCTAAAGGGAGGCCCTGATTATTTATCCGAGTTTTACTTCTGTCTCCCTTTTCCCTCCACTCTTTTACCTGCAAATCCAGTCCAATGGTTTCTTAAAAGTAACACTGGACTAGGATGTGGGTCTCCCTGCCCTACTTCATGGCTAGGGTTGCCAAGCCTTAACATTCTGCCAATAGAAATCTGTATGGCTTGCCCATGGCTATCCATAGCATTCCTAGAGTATCAACATGATGCGGTGACATCACTTTGGATTTTTCAGCCGGAAATGACATCACACCACCATTCCCTCCTCCCTATTTCCCTCCACTGCTCATTTCAGAAGTGGGAGGGACCAGGGATGATTGGTGGGAGACCTTCCACTGGAAATGGATAGCTGGCATTGCTACTCATTCCATGTCCATGCCAGGAAATTTCAATGATATCTCAACATTCTCACAAACAATATCAATTTGGCCTGTACAATAGTGTTTATTCATTTGTTATTTATTTATTGACTTTATCTATATCCCACCTTTCTACCCGACGAGGACCCCAAGCAGCTTACATCGTTTTTCTCTCCTCCATTTTATCCATTTGATCTTTCTTAATCAGATTTAAGAACTATGAGAACATGTGCTAGATTTGCAAACTTGTAACTAAGATTGTGATTTGAGGGGATTGGGGTGATGGAATATTGATTCGTATGTAACCTTGTAATGTAAAGACATGCCAGTATCCAGTTGCTAGAAATTAATGTTTCAGTATTACAAAATGTGAGAAGCATCCCATCCTGATCTCTGGGACTGCAAATAAATAAAATCTCATTTCTTGCTGACTTCTTCTGTGTCTTCCTTTAGACTTCCGTTAAAAACAGCTTGAGATGAATCTTGTACAAAGGTCCTGTCCTCTCCTTGACATTGTGCAATCTGATTGCTCCTCCTTCACTCTCACCGCTCTCATTGATGGTAATTATTGGGTCAAGATCAAGGACTTCTGATCTGGTAAGCTACATCCAATACCCCTTGGCCCACTTCCTCTCCTAAGTTGCTCACTGCATGGCTAAAATGGCTTGTCTATGATTCCATCTGTCATACAACATCTCTCTCCGCAGTTGTTTGTTCTTAACCTTTGTTTCTTAGAAAAAGAATTTAAACAACAATAGAACAAAACATAATACTCCTGTATGATAAAAAGGATGCCAGGTTAAGCCAGCATCAAAAGCTATTGAGACCACCAGAACTGTCTTACCTATGAATTGGTAAAGCTGTTTGTTTGTTTGTTTGTTTGTTCGTTCGTTCGTTCGTATTCCATCCTACCTGGCTTAGAGCAGCATACAAACACATTTAAAACAGTACAGATAAAATACAACCCCAAGACAATTATATTTAAAATTTCAAGCCACCCATCTCCACCCGATCTGTCTGCTGGTGGGACTTGCCTCGTTCCTAAGCAGCAAAAAAAGTCCCAGCATGGTGGGTGCGGCTGCCGGCCATTGGTGGGGCACATCACAGACTTGGTAGCACAAGAGCACTGTTGTATACTTATGATGCTACCTCTGTGTCCTGCGATGGGATAACAAGCTGATTAGATTTATATGTTCAGGAGCTGTATATTTTGGGCACATTTTTATTTGTAGCAAGGAGAGACTACTTTGGATTTTGTACAGAAGCATCAAAACAGGACAAGCAAGCTAATTCATGTTTCCTTTTTCTCTTGAGGCTTGAATGGCAAAACTTTCCTTTCCTCCACCGTAGACAATGAGATTTGATTGACTGAGATCCAGGCACCCTGTCTTAACTGGGGCTGGGGAATCAGCTTATCAAAGGCCTCTTCTGCACATGCAGAATAATTCACTTTCAGTCCACTTTCAATCCACTTTGCAGCTGTGTGAAATAGCAAAATCTACTTGCAAACAATTGTGAAAGTGGATTGAAAGTTCATTATCCTGCATGTGCGGAAGGGGCCAAAGCCCCATCTTAGCTGACACCAAGCCGTGTGCCTTAAATTCCTACTGATGATGATTGTACAGAATGAAGGAGCAATGCATTTATGTGTTTTTCCCAGTGGCCAATAGGTGGCAATGGAGAGAAACAGCTTGGAATGGCTTTCAGATATCTGGCTGATTTTCCTCCCCTTAATTTTCTGTCAACTTTTTCACGCTTCGCAATCAGCTTCCCTACAAAAGTGGATCAGTAATGATGTAGCCGGATGAAACCATCCAAAATCTGGGGCTCTATTTCAGGCAATTTCTTTGGGGAAGAAAGAAAGATATTGGGTTTATAGAGAATGGGAGACAGGGTTAATAGAATATATTAATAGAAGAATGAGGAAAAGGTTGGAATACAGAATCAGTCAGCTTAGATCCCCACTGTATACCTTGGTCCAAACTGTCATGCCTTCTACCACCCATTTACTCTGCCATAATCCCAAGAGAGCACCAAATGAACTTGCTTTATTACAACTTAGTCCTATGCCTTTAAAAAACAAGCTGGCCTCTTGTAACTTCACTCATTCCACTTTTCAATGGTTTACAGCTTGTAGTATGACATCATCTACCCAACAGATGTTCACCATGCATCTGATGAAGCGAGCTCCAACTCGCAGAAACATATGCTGGTTCCATCTCAAGCCTATGCTCATTTACTTGGAAGAAAAACAGATTGAATTCAATACATTCTATTTACTGATAAACTAGATTAAGAATGCAGCACAAGCCACCTAAAGTAACTAATGGCTTATTCCTAAAAGCATCTAAATAAGTGCACAGGAGTGATTGTCCTGTGACTATGTGCAGAGATTCCTTCTGGTGAATAACCACAGGACACGTCTTGGAATTAAAATGGGCCGCAGCCCTTTATTGAGGCAGAAGCTGGGCAAGCAAGAGGAGCACATCCGAGCAGCTGGTCAGCACCCCTGGCTGAACCCCGGCACCAACCCCAATTCATATTGGGGAGGACAGAGAAGGTACCGGGTGACCTGGGCGCCCGCCCACTGTGGTCCCCTTCCTGCTGGGGTGTCAGGCTTGATTGCAGAGGCCTCCACGGCATGTGCCATGATCCCATCCCACCCCAAGCCTCTTATGAAGACCCCCAACCAGGGGAGGTCCAGCGCGTAACATCGGTCTCCCCATAAGGATGCGTTCTTCTGCCCAAACCGCCAAGGCTGCAATGGTATGAGCAGCAAAAAACCCTGCCCCAAAAGGGAGGGAGGGTGGGTCAGGTTGCTCCAGGCGTCAAAGAAGGCAATTACGACCCAGTTGATTCTAATGCCATTATTTACGTCACCAGCTAAGATATTTATCTTCTACAAATATATAGGAACAAAGATTACTCTCCATTGCTACTTCTTGTACTTGCAACTTTCTCCAAGAAAACCAGCTTGGTGATATCTTAGTTCTCCTCCCCCTAAAATTGCAGCTGGACCCTACCTCTTCCACAAGATGTTTAACATACTCCGGCCCCCACACGCTTCCTTTCAAAGTGAAGTAAAGTCCAAGTGCACGCAACATTTATTTATTTACATCGCACTTTTTTTTCCAAGGGGACCCAAAGCAGCTGACAAGAAAAATGCATAAATAAACCAGTGGATTTCAAACAAACAAACCCCTCTCATATCAGGGCAGCCCTGGATTCATTGGCTTGCTTGACCGAAATCACAGGCTGTGAACCACAAAGCTAAAAGCCCTTTGGCTCATGTCTCTGGCCACGCCCAAGCTTTGCAAAGTACCTGAGACAGGCAAGGGGGAAAACAGTTCTTGAGCAAGATGTCATAGACCTGGCAACACTGTTCCTCTTCTTACGCCCGTTACACAGTTTAGCCAGGAACAAATATCTAAACCCGTGGCTAAAAACCCCCACTGATAACACTGATCTATCAATTGTGGTAACGATGCTGGATTGTGGTTCTGCAAGTGTATTGGAAGCGCTGGCTAACTTTTTGTGCTCTGTCATCAGCAAACGGTTATAACTGTACTGGAGATTGTATCATTACACTGAGGTTGCCATTGTTGCTGGTATATTGCTGCTGTTGTTTTAATTATGCCATTAAAGGTTGTTGTTGTTGTCGTCGTCGTCGTCGTCGTTGTTCTTGTTGTTGTTGTTGTTATTATTATTATTATCCTCTTCTTACTTCCTTTCCTGCTCTCATGAATCCTGTATCACTATTCACACCCTTTCGCTCTGGGCCACCCCTGCCATTGTAACTTCAGCTGTTCTCATTTATGCCCTTTCCGCACATGCAGGATAATGCACGTTCAATCCACTTTCACAATTGTTTGAAAGTGGATTTTGCTATTCCGCACAGCAAAATCCAGATTCAAAGTGTATTGAAAGTGTATTGAAAGTGCATTATTCTGCATATGCAGAAGGGAGTAGGGGCTCTATGCACAACAATACTCTATACTTATTTTAATTGTAGACAATGCTCCATTTTGTTTGCAGATCAAGATGAGGGTTTTCCCTGGGGTTGCCAGTTCTGGGTTGGGAGATCTTGGGGGTGGAGCCTAAGAAAGGTGTGGTTTGGAGAGGGGAAGGGAGGAATTTCAATGGGGTAGAATGTCATAGCACTTTTTGAAGTGGAAATTTCCTTCAGATGGAATGTGATCCCTGAAAAGTGCCAGCCACCACCTGAAGATTGGCAGTCCTATCCTCTGTTTCACGTAAAGATGATAGTTTGGTCAATTGAGGTGCAGCCATTGCGAAAGTTGAGACAAGCTACAAGAGAATTTATGCAGAAAAGTTGATACAAGAGCATTTATGCCAAAATGTATTTTTTTTAAACTTTCAAATGGGTGGAGTGGGGAGCAGGGCTAGGTAGGCACTAGGACCCAGGTGGAGCATTCTACTGCAACGAGGGTCCAGAATTCTTTGTTTTGTGATGGAGGAATATACAATTTACTATCATCCTTATGTGGAACAGAGTACTGTACTCATGCAGGCTCCGGTTCTTAGGTTTATACAGCAGAGGCTGGTGGGCTCCAAACAATATCTATCTATTGGCGTAGTAGGTTAAGAGCAGGCGCATTCTAATCTGGAGGAACTGGGTTTGATTCCCCGCTCTGCTGCCTGAGCTGTGGAGGCTTATCTGGGGAATTCAGATTAGCCTGTGCACTCCCATACATGCCAGCTGGGTGACCTTGGGCTAGTCGCAGCTTTTCGGAGCTCTCTTGGCCTCACCTACCTCACAGGGTGTTTGTTGTGGGGGGGGGGAGGGCAAGGAGATTGTAAACCCCTTTGAGTCTCCTACAGGAGAGAAAGGAGAGGATATAAATCCAAACTCCTCCTCTTCCTCCTCCTCCTCCTCCTCTTCTTCCTCCTCCTCCTCTTCTTCTTCGAAAAAAAAGAAGACAAGAATGGCAGCACCCAGTTTCAGAACAAGGGAGCTCATGCAGTCTACCATTCTAACTAACAAACAGTGAGAGTCCACTTTGTGAGACTAAACCAATGCATACAAATATAAGACAATAATGAACACAGCGGAGATACTCTGTGTTGTAAATATACCTTGAAATAGAAATCTACCTTCGACATCAAGCCATACACTGTCTTAACTTGATCAAAACAGGGGACAAATAGGGGGACATGGGCAGTGGTGGGAACCAAAAATTTTAATAACAGGTTCCGATGGTGGTGGGATTCAAACAGTGGCGCCGCCGCACACACGCACCTCCAGTCCCTATTGGGCAGGGAGGTTGCTTTAGTAACCCCTTCTCAGCACTCAGAAAAAATTAGAGAACTGGTGAGAACTGGTTGGATCCCACCTCTGGTTATGGGTATCATTGTTTTGACATGTAGGATGAAAGATGAGCCATGCTGTGAAGGATTCCCTCCCCCTTTTCTTGTATTCAGTGCACCAAGAAAATGTAAAAGCATTTGAATGAAAGTTGTGTGGTATTTTCACCTGCAGACAGTGGGAGGGTTAGTCTTTGAGGGCTCTTCATGCCGGCTTCCATCCATGATGTGTGGCTTTGGTTCCACCATTTTCAAAGCAGGAATGACTTCCTGAAATGATCCCAACCAGTCACGGATCCCAGAGCCTATTAACTAAACATTTGATTTAATTTCCTCAAATCAATAATTTAATTTAAATGGGATTGCTGAACATAAAGAGATGTGGTTTTGCTTCAGGTACCCCAGGATAAGGAGCCTGGAAAAGATATTTTCCAGAGCGTCTGGGAAGTTTGATTCAAAACCCACTTTCTCATCAAACATAACCTATACTCCCATTTGAATTGCACCAGCAATAAAAAGGGGAACAAAAAAAAAGGGGGGGGGGCAAAAATGCAGAAATGTGTGTGTGTATTTCTGTATAGAATATTTAGAAGTCATTTGTTTAGTGTGTTATATTGTGGTTTTTAAGCAAAAGGTTGTGATCATCATGCCACAACTATTGTAATTAGGGTCACCAGCTCTGTGCTGGAAATACCTGAAGATTTGGGGGGTAGATCCTGAGAAGGGGAGGGTTTGGGGAGGGGAGAGACTTCAATGGGGTATAATGTCATAGAGTTCCCCTTCCAAAGAAGCCTTTTTTCTCAGGTAAACTGATCTTCATCTGGAGATCAGTTGTAATAAGGGAGCTCTCTAGCCATGCCTGGAGATTATCATCTAAGTAGGGGATAGGTCAATGGTGGCGAACCTATGGCACTCCAGATGTTCATGGACTACAATTCCCATCAGCCCCTGCCAGCATGGCCAGTTGTAGTCCATGAACATCTGGAGTGCCATAGGTTCGCCACCACGGGGATAGGTGCAGCCAGTGGTGGGATCCAAACATTTTAGTAACAGGTTCCCATGGTGGTGGGATTCAAACTGTGGCATAGTGCCAATGGGGCTGGGCGGGGCATGACGGGGGCGTGGTCGGGCATTCCAGGGGCAGGGCATTCCTGGGTGGGGCTGGTGCAAGGATCTAGCCGGGCCATACCGGTCCTTTAAGTGGGAAACCACGCACGCGAAGCACAGGCTGCCACGCACGCCGGTGCACCTCCTGCTAGACTGCTTCAAGTTCTGCGTGCTACTGCTGAGAGGAGGGGCGTAACTAAGGCAAAAATCACACGGCAAAATCACCAATTAGTAACCCCCTCTCGGCACACACAAATAATTAGTAACCTACTCTCGGGAACCTGTGAGAACCTGCTGGATCCCACCTCTGGGTGCACCTGAGGATAGTATTAAATATCTCTCTGCACTGACTTAGCTTTGGGTCTGAATAGGTCAATAATCTCACCAGAAATTTCAAATTGTTTAACTAAAAAAAGATTATTGTCTGCTTCACCCACAGAGAAGATTCTCCAATCGTACCTTTTCAATACAAAAATAAACATGTAAAGTTCATCTCACAGCCCTTAGAATCATATGTACAAATTGTCACCAAAAGATAGGGCAATTTAAGTTTAACAAGCGTACATTATTTTCAAATTAAGAGACTGTAAAAACAGTTGAGAGATAAACTTTACATGTTTATTTTTGCATTGAAAATGCTTGGTTGGAGAATCCTATCTGTGGGTGAAACAAACAATAATAATTTTCGAGTTCACTTGAAATTTTCAGTGAGATTATTGGTGTATTCAGACCCGAAGCTAAGTCGGTGCAGAGTAATATTTAGTACAACCACCTGGAGACTGGAGACGCTAATTGTAATGGACGGCTCATGGACTCCAAAAATCATTATTGGAGGAGAGATAAAACTGTTATTTTGCTATTTGAATGGGGTAATCCCCCCTACACTTATTGATTTAAACTATCATTTTTAGCCCATATTTTAAAGGAAACCTTCACCTGCTTGAAAGAGAATGTTCACCTGCTTGCAATATTTCTCCATTTAAAAATGTTCTTAAGATTTATTGCCACATCAAATCCCATTTTTTAAAAAAATAAGGAAATGTTAAAATTAAGAACTAATGTTCACATGAAAGAATCTTTTTTTACTGTTTCCTTTAGCAAACCAACAAATGTTGAACAGTTGAAATGACTTTGAAATAGCAATAAATTATTTCACGCATACATGCCAAATATTAAAACCAGAAGGCTGCTTAATATGAAGTCACTGAGACTGAAAGGCCCGATTGCTTTGTTAATTATCCGCTTGTTTATTAGCATTGCCTCAACAAAGAATTGTAGATACCCAAGAGTTAAAGAATGCTCTTGAGAGGCTGAAATGATAGCTTTAGTTTTACTGTGAGTTTTATGAAAAGCAATTTTAGCTGTTTATGAGTAGAAAAGTTCTTAACTATTTTGACTGAACTTTGAATAGGTTTGTCTTAGCTTTCATTTACTGGTTATACTATAGGTATGATTATTTGCTTCTATATTATTAATGTGTCTTTACTTTCTGTGAAGAAGATCAGGTAAGTAAGGGCGTAACTACAGTAAGGTGACCAGATTGTCACCTTTTAAAACCGGGACGGGGGGGCGGGCATGCGAGCACTGCCTTCTGGGGCGATCCCCTGTTTCCCGCCCTGTGACAGGGAGGGAAAAGGGGAGCGCCTCAAAAGGCAAAATCGGGACAGTGAAAAAACCCCACGGGACACGGGACAGATTGGTTTAAGGCGGGACTGTCCCGCCAAAAGCGGGACGTCTGGTCACCTTAAACTACAGACAATGGTTCCTGGAGTGAGCGCTAAAATTGCCCCTGAACAGCCTTGGCAAGCCCCCTGACTCTGCTGCCCCAGTGTGGCCTCCACAGCCCTTCCTCAGAAGCCAAGCTGACTAGAGGCACTCCTTTTAGTTAATTAGGGTTGCTCACAAGTCATGGCACTTCCTGGACTCTGCTGCCCCAGAGCAGCATCCACAGGTCTTCCCTCAGGAGGTACAAAGTGAACATCTGTGAGGAAAACAAACCACAGTCAGAGTACACCTCCAAAGGTTGGGCACGCAGAATAAGATCTCAGTAGAACATCATAGTTGTTGGGCAGGTTCATATGAAAACAACACCAGGCCTCTTGTTTATGCTTTCAATTTTTAAATTAAAAAAGGTTTAAAAGATTTAAACTTGACTCGTGTGTGTGAAGTGCTGTCAAGTCAGAACTGACTCATGGCGACCATAGGAAGGGGCTTTCAAGGCAACTGAGAAGCCAAGGTGGTTTGCCATTGCCTGCAAGGCCTTGCTTGGTTTTGGCCTCCAAAATGCATTTTCAAGGCTATTTATGACCAATTAAGCACAAGGCGTTTGCTGCATGGTAGAAGTGACTGTCCACCATGGCAAGATTTCTTGTACACACATATTTCCTATAGCCCCACTTTCACTTTCCACTTTCTCTGCAGAAAGCAAATCAACTTATAGCCCGATTTTAATGTTGCTTTGCTGCCAGAGTGGGACAGATTTGCCAGTGGGCGCAGCTTTGCCCTGGACCTCTTCCCTCTACCAGCAGCCAGCCAACACTGTCTTACCCCCCACTCCCTCATGCTGCTTTGTATGCTTTCCCCTCGTCCTCCTCCCTGTTGCTGACTATTTCCTGCTTCTCGTGATGCCATTTCTACTGCCTGTGGCTGCCCTGCTCTTGGGTATCTTTAGATTTTTGTCTAAAAAAATAACCATATTGATAAATCGATAAATCTATGCTAATACTTTAAACAATTAAAAATAATAAGAATAGTCGATCAGTCCAAACACCCAATTTGCCCCAACATTTGATAAACAAACTGGGGCATCTACAGCCTTGTAGTTTTATACACAAGCAATCAGTGATTCCAGATTGCACTGGGAAAAGCTGATCGGTCTTGATACTTCGGTTTACAGCACTTTGGGAGACAGCTGATTGTGAACCTGTGGAGCTTAGCAAATGGCAGTTCACCTTGCTTTTTTGTAGTTTGTAGTTTTGCACACAGCCATTATTCTCCCCCCCCCCCACTTCCTGCCATAAAAGAAGGGAGAGACCTCACTGGGGTATAATGCCCTAGAGTCCACTTTCTAAAGAAGCTATTTTCTCCAAGGGAAGAAATCTGTGTAGCCTGGAAATCTCTTGCAGTTCTGGGAGAGCTCCACCTAGAAGTTGACCCAGATGGCCATTGCTTGGAACCCAAATGGTCTAGTCCACAGGTGTCAAATTCACGGCCCTCCAGATGTTCATGAACTCATATTGGGAGGGACTGATGGGAATTGTAGTTCATGAACATCTGGAGGGCCGTGAATTTGACACCCCTGGTCTAGTCAGATAGGGGTTTTCTGGCTAGGGGGTACAGCGTTTTCAGATTTTTATTTTTACTCAATTCTTGGAAGTGCCAAGTCTGATGGCACTGAAATGTTGTAGGAATCATGCTTGAATTCCAGAATCCCACAAGACACTCACAAATGTGATGGCAAAGGCCAAAGAAATTGGAACCAAACCAACAAAGGTCAAGAATGACAGCACAAATCCCTCGGAAGTGTGTCATACTGGCTATTAATCAAACGCTCAATCAGGAGAGCAGAAGACCAGCAGCATGAGCTGATGTGTTTCTTTGGGTACTAGCCCAGTGGTAGATGCCCAACAGGATAAGCTTTGTGTGTGTAACTTAGGTGTGGGAGAATGCTCTCCTCTTCCACTGAATTGCAAGAATACTGTAGTACCACAAGGCATTTATCTTCATTAAAGAAGAGACACCAAGTCATTATTCACTCTCTTGTATATTTCCTCGGAGAGTGAGGAAGCCTTCTTGTCCAACTGTTAGAATACAACTTACTGTTTCCATTGCAGAGTTCAACTATTATAAAAGCATTTAGTAATCAAAATGTTATAGTTACTAACATGCGATAACAAAACTTTGGTAACAAGCAGCATTCCACACAGCTGGTCATTGTTTTGCCAACTCAGCCAAGTGGACTGATTATAACCTTGCTCATGTAACCTCTATCTGTGGGTTCTGTGGGGCAGAACTTGGAATGAGTTTGCAACAACAAATTTTAAAAAACAAAATGGCTTACTTTCTTAACGTATAACATATAACATCAACATTTAACATCACACTTCAAGGTCCTGTTCAGGTTGCATTTTCACGTCCTTCTAGTTACAGTCTTCTGATATTGCCAAGTCCAATTCTTCCTGCAAGTGGGTTGGCTCCTGAAGACTTCAAGGGCTTGATGAACAGGATTCAACATGATGAAGGTTTCCAGGAGAACTCTCACCCATTACAAATATATATAAAAAAAGCCCTGAAACAATAAACTCCAACATTTACAACATAGCAAAAATAAACAACTACTTTCCCAGTAGTTCCCAACAACATTGCAGTTACCTTAACAAGGTGTTAAGGGCTTATACAAATCAAGGTCCGAGTCTGGTAGCCTTGTCTCCTCCAAACTACATGAGCTCTGCAGCCTCCTGCTCCTTTGAGTCTCCACCCCTTTTTGGGTCAACCCATTCTGAGCATGGGGGTTACAATCACATGGTTTCGTGACACCTGAAACTTTTGAGATTCTTGAGGTTTGGCAGATCTCATTCACGGATGTTGAGAGGCTGATGGAAATAGGCTGAGGGAAGGCCAGAACTGGCTGTGCATGAGTCATGTGACTGGGCCATCAACAAGGGATAGCAGGTAGAGTTGCCACATCCAGATTGGGAAACTCCTGGAGATTTGCGTGTGGAGCCTGGGAAAGAAGGAGAAGAGCTTAGATTTACACCCCGCCTTTCTCTCCTGTAAGGAGTCAAAGTGGCTCCCTTCCCTTCCTCCCCCCACAACGGTCACCTTGTGAGGTAGGTAGGGCTGAGAGAGTTCAGAGAGAACTGTGACTAGCCCAAGGTCGGACAGAAGAAATGGAGTGGGGAAACAATCTGGTTCACCAGATAAGAGTCCACGGCTCATATGGAGGAGTGGGGAATCAAACCCTATCCTTCAGATTAGAGTCCATCTACTCTTAACCACTACATTACACTGGCGGGGACTTCAACAGGATATAATCATTTATGCACTCAGTGCTTACCTCGCAGCTGTTTGCTTCACAGTGGGTTTTCTTGCTTTTTTTAAGCAGAGATTTTTCTGCTGCAGTGCCCTCAGCCGAGCCAATCATCCATTTTGTCCACCGCCCACATCCTTGTTCTATCTGTGCAACCTCCAGCTGAGGAAGCTGCCTGCCAGTGGTGGGATCCAAAAATGTTAATAACAGGTTCCGATGGTGGTGGGATTCAAACAGTGGTGTTGCCGCACGCACACACCTCCAGTCCCTATTGGGCAGGGAGGTTGCTTTAGTAACCCCTTCTCGGCACTCAGAAAAAATTAGTAACCACTTCTAGAGAAGTGGTGAGAACTGGTTGGATCCCACCTCTGCTGCCTGCCACCTTTTTTGGGGGAAAGAGGGGCTGTCTGTGGTCTACTGTTATTTTGCTAGATCATGTAAGTTTTAGGTCAGTATCAAGGATCTATTGCTCAAGCAGTCCAACCCGAAGGGAGTGAATGCCCAATGTGAAGGAGACCACAAGGTAATGAATGGCCACAAAGTCCACCCTCCAAAGCAGCCATTTTGTCCTGGGAAACTGATCTTGGTGGTCTGGAGATCTGTTGTAATTCAAGGTGATCTCCGGTCCCACTTGGAGGCTGGAATCCCTACGTGTGACCACTTCCCAGGACTGGTATCAATGTTTGGAGGGGAATCCAAGTGGTTTTAGACGATTCTGCTCAGGTAACCCTTCAGAAGTCTGCCTGAGCAGAACCCTCCAAAACGACTTGGATTTTGGTTCGGGCTGTTAATGAATTCCAGGGGAGGTTCATTTGAGACCAGCCACAGAATTTCTCAAGTTTTTTTTATATAGTGATTATGCCAGTGGTGGGATCCAAAAATTTTAGTAACAGGTTCCCATGGTGGTGGGATTCAAACTGTGGCGTAGCGCCAATGGGGCTGGGCGGAGCACGACGGGGTTGTGGCCGGGCATTCCGGGAGCGGGGCATTCCTGGGCGGGGCTGTGGCAAGGATGCAGCCGCTGCGCCGGTCCTTGGGCGGGAAACGAATGCACGCAGGCGCAGGCTGCCACGCACGCCGGTGCACCTCCTGCTAGACTGCTCCAAGTTCTGCACGCTACTGCTGAGAGGAGGGGCGTAACTAAGGCAAAAATCACATGGCAAAATCACCAATTAGTAACCCCCTCTCAGCACACACAAATAATTAGTAACCTACTCTCGGGAACCTGTGAGAACCTGCTGGATCCCACCTCTGGATTATGCCCTTCATTCACAGAGGAGCCACATTGCTTTTGTATTATCCAAGGCCATTGTCTTCATACTTTGAGGTGGGGCAGCTTCCAGGACACTGGGTTTCCAGCAGGGCCCGTTACTGCCAGCATCCTCGGCCCATTCATTTTTTTAGCTCACCTACCGGCTAGTGTTCCACCCATTGCACTCCGTGCTGCACAAACTGTTTGGTGCAAATGGGCGAAAGTCTGCAGACCGCCATGAGCATGGCAGCGGGAGTGCTTGTGAGCAGATAAAAGAAGGATCCACAAGCAGACAGGAGATATGTAAGTGGGCAGGAGAGCATGAAAGTCCTGTGGTGTGCAGAGGAGGAGAGGGAGGCCCTGGGAATTATCTGCTCAAGGCCTACTCCCAGTAACTGGAACCAGCCCTACGTAGCTGCAGCATGCAAGTCAGAGCCACGTGGGCAGAGGTTGTAATGTGGGTTGACCATCTTTACTGTCTGTCCCAGTTGGGTATGGATCGTCCTCAACATAAACCTGAGAGGCAGGTTTGACTGAGATAAGGTGTGGTGTAATGGTTAGAGTGTCAGACTAGGACCCAGGTTCAAATCCCCAGTCTGCTGTAGAAACTTGCGATGTGACCTTCAGCCAGTCTCACCTTCAGCCTAGCCTACTCCACAGGGTTGTTGGGATGATAAAATGCAGGAGAAGAGGACGACCTAAGCTGCTTTGTTTCCCCCTTAGCAAGAAATGCAGGGTATAAAGGAAGTAAATAAACTAGCCCATGGTCATCAGCTGAACTTTGTGATGGAATGGGCATTTGAATCTTGGGGCTTTCCCTCGTTCACCTTTTCCATACTTCTTACTTCCTTTTTCTTTTTTTGGGGGGGGAGGGGAGCACGTTTCAGTTCTACATGAGTTTTGCTCCCTCTAATGATTGATTTGATGTCATGCATCTTTATATTCAGCATATTCCCCTGCAAATTTAAATTGCAGGGAGATATGCTGGATATAAATCTGTATGGTTTCCAATTGACCACTAGAGGGAGCAAAACACATGTAGGACAGGACCCTCTCCTCTCCCACCTCTCCCCGCCCCAAAGAAGCAGGTACTCACAAGAGAGGAAAATGAGAATGCGGAAGAGCCATTGTTTTTGCAAGTCTGGGAGTTTTGCAAGTATGTCAGTCATAGTCTGTAATCATTACACTACATTGTCTCTGTGCCGTCTCTATATAATGAAGGAAAGAAGCTTAGAAGTAGTCAGGGGACCCAGACTTCACTGTGGGAGTCAGAACAAACTGATGATATGCCGATGATCATTACAACAATCGCACAAATTAAGAGGTAATTAAACAATAACAATGACCCAGTAAGATTTTTGCTCACAGAAAGAATGGCTTTTCTGTTTTTATTTCAGCTATTTTATTTCATCAACACAAAGCTGTTTATGGGAACATGTATGGAATAGCTTTTGCTAAAAATAAAAGGAAACAAATCTGAAGTTTATTGTTAGTGAATGTTAATACACACGCACACATACAAACACACAGACACACAGACACACAGACACACAGACACACACACACACACACACACACACACACACACACACACACACACACACACACATATATATATATAGGCTATCCAAAGTGATCTAATTGCCTTCCCCTTGGGCCAGTGCATATTTCTAAGTTAGGGACTTGCATAGCTCTTCCTGGAGACACAATCCAGATACCTTGAAAATAAACCACCCTATTAGGCTCTCTTTAGTCTACTGTTCTGTTATTTCTTCATCTGTCATTTAACAACTGGTAATTTGGGAGGTCAGCTCTCTCTTCCACACTCGTATGCAGTGACCAGAAATTTGCCAGTGGGCAAAACCAGCCTGTGAGACATAACAAATGTCACCCAATGCTAGCCCAGAGGAAAGCAAAATAATTTTAAAAGCATAGAGGAGATCAGGACAATTTGATAGTGAGGTGTGTTTCTGCAAATGTTGACACACGTTTAATCTTTCACAAAAAAAAAAAGGTTTCAGTGCCCCCCTCCTTCCCCATTAGTGTTTGGTAGGAAATGGATGGTGTTTTGATGATGATGATGTGTGTAAAATGCTGTCAAGTAGCAGTCAACTTATAGAAACCCAATAGGGTTTTCAAGGCAAGAGATGAATAGAGGTGATTTGCCATTGCCTCCCTCTGCATAGCGATCTGGGTATTCCTTGGTGGTCTCCCATCCAAGCACTAACCAGGACTAACCTTGCTTCACATCTGCGCTCTGATGAGATCAAGATAGCCTGAGCTATCCAGTTCAGGTCTAAGGCCCTATTAGGCTGATAATAATGAGGCTTGTTGTGTTTTGTTATATCTGAATGTAATCAGCAGAGGTAGACAATAGCAAAAGACCTCTGTCTCTTGCCTTGAAAACCCTCCTAGAAAACCCAGCAGTGTCACCAAATGTTGGCTGCAATTTGATGGCATAGAAGGGGACAAAGTGGTGATGGATAAACATGTTAATTTAGATTTGCAGGTGCTTTAAAAAAATTTTTAAGTTACATTTAATTGTTTAGGCTACCTTATCTGCCTGGAATTCTTGGATATTTGAATTATCTGTGTTTCAAACATCAGCTCGATTGCCTAGCTACATTGGTAAATTTCAACTGCTTATATGAGACATAAGTGAATCAGGTATCTCCTCCCATAGGATACAGGCATTTAATGAAAAAGTCCCAAGATGAGGACTTGGTGATACTTTCCACCACTAATAACCACCAACACTACCACAACTCTTTGGTTCCTAATCTTCCTAACCAGGTGTTCTAGTGGGAAGCATGGAAGTCACTCACTTGTGCATTGTTAAGAAGACTACTGAAGGACAACTAAGTTGAATTCATGGCCATCTCCAATGTGGTAGTCAACAGTATGGTAGGACAACTTTTGCACTAGAGGAGAACTTAGCTGAATTCATGGACATCTCCAATCAACAGGACATCTGGTGCACCAGAGGACAATTCAGTTGAATTCATGGTCCTCTCCAATCTGGTGGTCAACTTTAAGCCTGTTGTGCATTGGAGCAACCAGGAGAAACCAGAAGGAGTGGTTGTTATGGGGGAGAGCATCTACCGTAATCTTCCAACTAGTCTTCGGATCTTCCAACCAATCTTCCAATCTTCTCTATCCATTAATCAGGATAACTGCTTCTCATCCTTCCTTTCCCTCAGGCATACCTATACTCTGTTTCAGATGATAATAGATTGTATATTCCTCCACCAAATAACAAAGCATCTTCTTTGTTGCAGAATGCTTTGCCTGGGTCCTAGCGTCTACCTTGCCCTGCTCTTCCATCTGTCAGCAAGTTTGAAAGTAAAAATACATTTTGACAGAAATGTTCTCGTGTCAAAATACCATGTTTAATAATGCACCAAAATAATGATTTTGACAAAGGCAGCACGTAAAAATGAATGATAATTGGCATCCGATGATGGGACCAGTCTTGCTCCGGTTCCTGTTACAAACACTCAACTGTTGTGGAAAATATTCAGGCCATAGCCAAACCGTTTGTTAACACAAACAAGAACAAGGAAACGTGAGGGTGCAGCATGGGAGCCGATCTATATGCTGTTTCCAGCAAGCCTTTTCTCCAGGGCTGTGTCCAGCAAGCCTTTTCTCCAACTCCTTGTTGGAGGATGATATCGCCCTCCATGGTGGTGTGCTTTACCAGGCCCCATGCTGAGTACCCATTCATGCTCCAGGGCGCAAGCCTCGGTAGCCTCTGCTGGGCGTCCTGACTTCTAGCTTGCTCCACCTTATAACCTCCCCTGGAGGTTCCCCAAAAGGGAGGATGGTTCCCTGGCTCCCCCCCTTTCCACAGCTCATCTTCCATGCGCACCCACCCATCTGGCTATGACAAAATACCACATGCTTTTTAACAAAGAACCAAATCAGAGGGAGAGGTGGATGGGAAGCTTGCCGCCTCTGCTGCCAAAGGGAAGGAGGAGGCGGTGGGCCGAGCCTTCCTTTTTAAGCCTTGGCCTGCCCCCGCCCCTCCTGGACATCACTGGGTTTCTTCGGTGCACTGTTTTCGCTCCTTTTCTTCCTACTCTCTTTTTATTTATTTAATTTGAAGAAGCCCTGCCTCCACCTTCAAAGCCCCCCCCCCCCTCCCGGTATGGCAATGGCAGCTGCGCTTAGTTGTGGCTGCTCTTTCTCATATTTATTTGGGACTATATTCTAATGCAGAAGCATACACTTTTCTCAACTGCTGCACCTCAACTGGCCAAACTAACACGTGAAATAGACTATAGTTATAAAGAAACTGACATACATGTGCACAGACAGCCACCATACCATAGTGGTCAAAGTTCCAGTGAGAACTGCCGGGACTTGTGTTGAATCTGATCCGCTTCCTCAACAATATGAAAACAGACCCCAGATCCAGCGGAGAGTCTTCTTCACCATCCATTCTGCCTTTGATTAATTTCCCTTGGATCTCTGGCTCAACAGTATTCAACTGTTCTGTTGAGAGGCCATAGTTTTGAAAGAAAAGCTTTATTTATGTTTACAGTGGGAAGCTGACTGTTTGAGCAGCCATCTCAGTGAAGAGTTGTGGTCTGCATTCTGGCATCTGGTAGAGCTTGACCCCAGACAAAAGCAAAACCGTCTGCCTCCATGCAGATGGGAGCCCAGCTTTGGTTTGTAATGATATTGGGCTCACCACGGAAGATGCAAACGACTCTTCAGAACAGTTTTTGTATAAATTCAAGAGAGTCTAGATTGTTCTGTTCCCAGTTCCCAACAATTCCATATATAATATGAGTTAACATTAATTTTCCTGTGAGACCGACAAAACATTGTAAGGAGCTGCAGTGGCGTAGTGGCTAAGAGCAGGTGCGCTCTGATCTGGAGGAACCGGGTTTGATTCCCCGCTCTACCGTTTGAACTGTGGAGGTTTATCTGGGGAATTCAGATTGCATGCAGATGTGTGGAGACTTCTTCCAATAATGACAAGAACACATCTTTTTGTTGGAAAAGAAATCGGCCGCAGCCCAATTTATTTAACATATAACTATAACCTTGAAGCTGGGCGAGCATAACAGAGCACATCCTGACCCCCAGGCAGCAAGCTGCTGAACCTGGTTACAGGGCTAGTCACAGCTTTTCAGAGCTCTCTGAGCCTCACCTACCTCTCAGGGTGTTTGTTGTGTGATGGAAGGGCAAGGAGATTGTAAGCCCCTTTGAGTCTCCTATAGGAGAGAAAGGGGGATATAAATCCAAACTCTTCTTCTCTTCTTTTGTGTGTCATTCGGGCAAACAATACAATCCCCCCCCCCCACCTTTTAGCATACTTTTAAAAAATCCACCTCATAGCTTTGAAATAACTTTTTAATTTTTTTGTATTAAACTTGATACTCCTCCCTTTCTCAGCAAAGCTGGTCTCAGGCCGGCTTCCATACATTAATTAATCGCATGAATATTTTTTTTTAAACCCTTCAGGTCGAATGTTGAACTGCATGGGTATAGAGCATGGGTTTAGAACTGTAGACCAGGTTTGATCCTCCACTTCTCCACATGGGCAGAAGACAAATCTGGTGAACGAGGTTTGTTTCCCTGCTTCTACACATGAAGCTTGCTGGGTGACCTTGGGAAAGTCACAATTCTCTCAGATCTCTCCCAGGCCCACCTACCTCACAAGGTGTCTGTTGTGGGGCGAAGAAGGGAAGAAGTTTGTAAGCTGCTTTGAGACTCTTTACAGGAGAGAAAGGTGGGGTATAAATCCAAACTCTTCTTCTCTTCTCTCGGGTACTGCCATGGCTACTGTGAATTTGGTGGCATTCATAAGTCAGATGTCAATTGGCATATCTGTTCATTGCCTACATACTGGATGAAATCACAGCTCCCAGGTGGTCATGTGAGAATGTCTATGGCAGGGGTAGGGAACCTGCGGCTCTCCAGATGTTCAGGAACTACAATTCCCATCAGCCTCTGTCAGCATGGCCAATTGGCCATGCTGACAGAGGCTGATGAATGCTGGATTGTTTGACTTGAGTTCTGATCCTATCGGGATTTTCTTCACACTCAACTTACTCCTGATTTTTTTGGGCAGGTAATCCATAAATGTTGGAATCTGTTTGGACCCAAGTCTTCCGCGTATCTGCCAACCCTCTGCATTTTCACAGTTATGGATTCAGATTTTTGTTTGCACATAACCAATATAATCAGGATTTTCAAGGGAGGACCTGCCTTTATTGGTGCCACTAGCTTTAAAAATGCACCCCCTGCAGGCCGCAACGTGAAAGGACACAAAAAATACCCCCAAAAGCCCAAATACCTTGCATTCGGATTCATTCATATTTGGACAAGCCATATTTCGGCTGATTTTGGCCCAAATATGCCAAAAATTGCCCAGATTCGGGCCGAATCTAGTATCTGTTGCACCCAAATTTCCAAGCTTAGACAAGGATTGGGGAGACCTGGTTTCTAAGCTACACACAGCCATTCTCACTCTGGGTAACCATTCTCCATAGGTGGAGCTACCAGGGGGAAGGGAGGTGCACGTTGAACTGGGTGCGCGCCTGGGGGGTGGAAAAAACACCTCCGCCCCCCGTGGCATCCCCCCACTTACTTTAGTGAAACAGTGCAGGCTGGAGAAGTGGCCTGTTCCCTTCAGACTGAAAATGGCCTGGTGGGAACTACACTTCCCAGGAGACCTTGCGCCCTGCACAGTTTCACTAAGGCAAGTGGGGGTGGTGGACAGGGCGCCACAGAGGGGTGGTGGTGGAAAACACAAATTGTTCACCGGGTGCAGCTACACCTGTGTCCTCCAGTTACTCTCTCTCTCTCTCTCTCAGCCTAACACACATGTAATGAACTGTGAGCTTAGAGGCTACATATTCATTATAATTTCCCCTGTTTTGTTAGGCTTGCTCCTGTGGGCCTTACTAAGCCTCAGGGTAGCCTTTTAATATTTGCTTATGCTTAATAAAGGATTTTTCCCAATGGGAGGGGGAGGGAGTAGGACCTATGAGAGCCAGGTTTGAATCCCCACCAAGCCATGGAAGCTCACTGAGTGATAGGATCAACAGATCTTTTGCTATACCTACTGTGGGAGATCTCCTGGCAGCCCTGTTTGTTGCACCACAGTACCTGAAGGCCATTGGGAAGAAAAGGGTAGCGGTAGAAGGATACTCTATATTTTGCTAGCATTTTTTGTAAATCATGGAGCATCTCCCCAACACTGTAATTCTGGGAGATCTCCAGGACTCCACCTTGAGGTTGACAACCTTGTTTTAAACCACAGTTATCATGTGCACACAACCTTCAAACACTGTGCTTTTCCATGTAGGAGGTTAACATGTTTGGCTATGCAGCAATGAACTCTGAATCTGCATGCACATTTAGTTAGAAGGAAGGTCATGGGATTCACTTCTGAGTAAACATGCAGAGGTTTGCCTTGTACTAAAAAAACTGGGCATGTAGAAATGGCCAAACATGCGTTTCTCCAGTATCAGTACTATAAAAACATACGTTCTAACCTTATCTCACTGCTGCTACATAGATTACCAGGGTACCAGGACAATTATATATTTCTATGCTGCTCATAGTTAATAATTCTGATACAATTTACGGTATTGTCAGGTTCTCGCAGCCACTGAGTTGGTCCAGCTTCAGATAAAATTAGGACCACCCCTTTATCAAGTTTTGGTCAGCATGCCACTGGCCATGCTGGTAGGGGCTGACGGCCTGCAGCTCCTGGAACATCTGAGAGTAGCAGGTTCTCTACCATGATATAGACAGGGGTAGGGAACCTGCGGCTCTCAGATGTTCAGGAACTACAATTCCCATCAGCCTCTGTCAGCATGGCCAATTAGCCATGCTGGTAAAGCATTAAGAATGCCTGAACTATTTATCTGGAAGCCTGGAATTCTGATTATAGGCTGTAGGATGGTCTGTGCCATAAAATAGACTTAAATTTGAAAGTTATGGTACTTTGGTGCTGTGTGGTTTCCGGGCTGTATGGCCGTGTTCTAGCAGCATTCTCTCCTGACGTTTCGCCTGCATCTGTGGCTGGCATCTTCAGAGGATCTCTGTGGCTGGCATCTTCAGAGGACCCTCTGAAGATGCCAGCCACAGATGCAACGGAAACGACCGCAGGAGAATGCTGCAGAATTAAGTTTCTGACATACAGTGCTCTGGAATCCAACAACACCCAAGTGATTCCGGCCGTGAAAACCTTCGACAATACATTATGGTACTTTATCTATTAATTTCATTGTCCCTGCGTGCCCATCCTTTTTTCGCTTTAAGCCATTTGCTTTCTTTCAATTGTGCATAGTATATTTACCTTATGCTGGTTTATACTGGTCTACCACCATAATAAAGAGTCTGATTCCACCTTGAACTAACACCAGTGATAGACACAGATCTCTGGATCAGTCCTGGGAAAGTGAGTAAATGTCTCTCCCCTGACAGAGTTTTGTTCTAATCCTGCTCAGCAGATGGTATTTCGCCCGCCCGCCCCCCGCTTTCTTTTCATTTTTGCCAGTGTGGTTTTGGGCTCCTCATTTTCTATAATGAAATGTTCCACTGCAGAGGGAAATTATCCTTATCGCCAAAGTGCTTTGGAGACCACACACACACAGAGGGAGAGTGTTTTAGAGGCACAGAGGGGACCTGGCTGGTGACTGGCTGGTGAGGAAGGGAAATGTCTTCTGAACCCCTTCCCCAGCTGTATTACTGGCCCTAAAAGTGTACAGTCCTATACATCTGCTTAATATTAGATTCCTTTTCATATAGGAGGCCACAAAGAGAAGTTCTTAAGCGGGGATATACAGGAATCAAAATAGAAGAGGAAATGCACCAATGGAAGTCGTAAGAAATCTTGGAGCCGGTTTCCTTTTGATTGGCATAAGATTTCCCGAAGCCAAAAAACAGACCACATGTGCACGGTCTCCCTCTTCCCATGTTATTCTAAAAAGGGCTTCCTCAACCTAGTCATTATGTGAGGATTTGACCTCGGCCGACCACTTTATAACCACTACTTCGCCCTGTCTCTAAAATTAACATCTAGAAATATTATTTTCTACATGTTGCACTTTCACGGTTTCAGCAAATATCTGCGGAGAAACCAGGAAGAGGGGAAGACGGAGATCAGCAGGCCTCCCAAGGAATGAATGTAAAAAATCTTTCACGTCGTGGCAGACGTTCTAGTTTTTTTTTTAAACTTAATCCAACGCTATCTGCCGAAGGACTCAAGGCCCATGAGAGCAGTTTTGCATAATTCAGCAACAGGAGGGTGAGACGTTTTTAGGTGGTGAAAGGGGAGATTTACAGGAAAACTTGAAGAGCCCACTCTTTGAGTCATTGAAAATAAAGTTGAAAGGACAGATGCCAGGGCTGCTAACCTCGGCGTGGCACCTGGCAATCTCTTACTGTTATAATTGATCTCCAGAAGACTGGAGAAACTGGCTGCTTTAAAGGGTGGGCTTTATGGGATTATACTCTGCTGAGGTCCCTCCCTTCCTCACCTGTCCCCAGGATTCACTCCGAAATCTCCAGGTATTTCTCAATCCAGAGCTGGCAACCCTCACATTCACCCTGGTAGCAAAAAAAGCATAAGTGTTGTCAGATTTTTGTACTCTGTGTGGCAAGAAGGATTGCATGGAGAGGAGGGTCCACTGGTTCTGACTCCAACTTAGGGCTGCCAATCTCTATATAGGACCTGGAGATATCCTGGAATTGCAACTGATCTCCAGACAATGGAGATCAGTTTTCCTGGAGTGAATGGCTGCTTTGGAGGGTTGAATGTATGGCAATGTGTAACCTCTATCTGTGGGTTCTGTGGGGCAGAACTTAGAATGAGTTTGCAACAACAAATTTTAAAAACAAAATGGTTTCCTTTCTTAACATATAACATCAATATTTACATCACACTTCAAGGTCCTGTTCAGGTTTCACTTCAAGTCCTTCTAGTTACAGTCTTCTGATATTGCCAAGTCCAATTCTTCCTGCAAGTAGGTTGGCTCCTGAAGACTCCAAGGGCTTGGTGAACAGGATTCAACATGATGAAGGTTTCCAGGAGAACTCTCACCCATTACAAAAAAAAAAAAGAAACCCTGAAACAATAAACTCCAACATTTACAACATAGCAAAAATAAACAACTACCTTCCCAGTAGTTCCCAACAACATTGCAGTTACCTTAACAAGGTGTTAAGGGCTTATACAAATCAAGGTCCGAGTCTGGTAGCCTGGTCTCCTCCAAACTACACGAGCCCTGTAGCCTGTTGCTGCTTTGAGTCTCCACCTGGGTCAACCCACTGGGTCAATACATTCTGAGCATGGGGGTTACAAATGCATCCCACTGAGAACTCTCTGCCTCAGCAAACCCCATCCTCCCCAGAGTCCACTCCAAAATCTCCAGGAATTTCCCAAACCAGAGTTGGCAACACTACTGCGAATGCTGATTAGACCAGGAAATCAACAATTGCATTGGTCAGCTGTTTATGAAAAGGTGCTGCTCGCTTAAGACAACCGATCGGCAGGCGATGCAGAGGCTTGGAAGGTCTGCAGTGATCCACCAAGGCTGATCCATTATCCAGTGTTTCTTGTAGTCATTGTTTTAAAAGTCACACAATGACAAGCACAGCATGATTATCAGTGACCTCTCCCTTCCCTCCCTTTGAAGCAAAAGAGATTTATGTCTTTTTGGCTTGTGGACACTTAGTGTGAAACCATTTTATGGTTTGTTGAAGGCTTTCACAGCCGGATTTAACTTGTTCTGGTGGGTTTTTCGGGCTGTGTAACAGACTTCCCTCTGTGATACACCTCTGAAGATGCCAGCCACAGATGCAGACGAAATGTTAGGAACAAGATCCACCAGACCACGGCCACACAGCCCGGAAAACCCACCAGAACCATTTTATGGCTGATAATAACTGTTGCTCAGAGAATGAAGATAGTAAGTTGGCCAAAGGTACAGGTGCTCTTAATCAATAATTTCCTAGAATCTGCAACTCTGTGCGTGTGAGTAAAGAATGCTCTCCAGGATAGGAAATTCCTGGATATTTGCTGGTGGACCTTGGGGAAGGCAGAATTTGGAGAGGCAGAAATGTGATATATGCAGCCCACGCTCTGAAGATGTCATTTCCTGCAGGGGGGATTGATCCCTCTTGTCTGGAGATGAGCTGTGATTCTGGGAAAATCTGAGGTCCCACCTGGACGTTACTACCAACCCTGTGTCTAGGCATGCCAACTTCCAGGTATGGGCCAGGAGCCTCCCATAATCACAGTTCATCTGCAGACTACAGAGATCAGTTTCCCTGGAGAAAATGGATCCTCCGGATGATGGATTGTATGGCCCTGTACCCCAATGAGGTCCCGGTCCTCCACAGACTCCACCCCACAAACTCCAGGCATTTCCCAATCTGGAGTTGGCAACTCCCCCCCGCCCCCCAACAATTCCTGCCTGGCAACTCTACCTGTGCCCAGTTCCTCTGTGGAATAATTGGGCCCAATGCTCTGTTGGATTGTGGCCTGTGTTTTAAAACCATCGGATGATGCCCTGCACGCTGATCATTCCCAGATGCTCCTGAAAAGTGCAAAAGGTAACGGCACAGATACTTGATTGTTCCACCTTGATTTTGGTTCCTTTCAAGAGCCAGAGCGGAATGCTTTAGCTTATCTCTTGCATATCGGTAAATAAGGGTTATTGACTTCCCTGAACGATAAACTGAAAATGCTGTTAAATGCACCATAAACAAAAACTTATGAACCCCCTTTTTTATATGATTAAAATGGTCATAATGATCTGATATTTCTTGCTGATTGAATCTGCCACTTCTGTTTACAAGGAAAATAAATAACACATGTTTTCTGCTGTTCTGAAAGGTTCCTATTTATTCTGTGGTCATTTCCCACTTACGATATTTCCAGCTTAATTTCACAACACGGCTTTTACATGGCTGAAAAGGAGGGGGGGCACTCCTCCACTCTTATTGTACATTGTCTTGAAAATATTTTGCCTTTGAGCTGCGGACTTTTATTTGTAGAAGAAGCAAGTCGTCCCCTTTTGTGAGGCCTGCAGGATTCAAAATTGAAAAGAGAAACAGCTGCGCGGCTTAACCAAATGTCTGCATAATTTTGCATTTCGCTTTCTTCTCCTTTGCGGTAGACACCCAAGTCACCAGACCCCAAATTCAAAAAGAAAGTCTGGGGTAGAGAGTTCAGATTGGCTGCGAGAACCTCTGTAGAGCTTGGTGGTGGGGTTGTAATTAGGCATTTCAACACCCAGGACGGACTCTTGATTCTATAGCCACCAAAACCAATAATCGGCACAGTGGCAGGAAACAAAGGAATGGCCGGGATTGGATGGGACCTTTCGGAGGTCTACTGCAGAACACTGAAATTCTCCCAACTCAGACAGGCTGATACAGCTTGGAGATTGATAACTAGACAGCTGGGATGCCAGCCTCCAGATGAGGGGCCTTTCCCCACTTACCTTAAGCCCCACGCTACTTTCCTCAAGTAGCGCGGGGTCCTAACTCTCCCGACAGAGGCTGACAACAGCTTACCACAGCTGCCCCGGCTGCTGCTGTCGGCGCCCCCTCAGGCGTGCAGCATCCTGGCGGCTCTTGGCAAGCTTGGCCTTGTGATGATGCGGCGCAGAGTCTTGAGGTGTAAGTGGGGGCGCTCCCGAGGCGTGCGCTAGGAGATCAGCAGCTCTGAGGAGACTTGGCAGCGGCATAGGAGGGATCATGGAGAGTGGGGAAACGCCCGAGGACTGGGGGTCCCCCAGAATTATAGCTTCATCTTGAAACCATAAAGATCAGGAAGGAAAGCCTCTGGCCCTGACATTATGATTGCAGAGATCCTGACATTTCATACTGATTGGTGGGGCCTTATCCTGGCTACTCTTTTTACCCAAGCAAATAATTCAGGTATGTTTCCCAAGTCTTGGCTGTCTGTGACTGTGATTCCCCTTTTATAAAAAGGGGAGTCGCTCTTTCGGTGATACAGAAGATCTATGCCAAATTACTACTGAAGAAACTTCAGTCGTGGCTGTTCCACTTAGGGGGCTGGAAAAATTAGGCTTTTGTAAAGGGAAATCACCTCTGGACCATGCCTTGGTGCTATCACACTTCGCCAGTAAATGTACAATTAATGCAAACAAACTCTATGCTGCCTTTATTGATCTTAAGGCATCTTTTGAAAAAAAAGTTTGGTGTAGAAATCATCCTACACCAATGAGGACCATTAAAATACTCCAGAAATGTACAGTTGTGCCCTCTTTCTCCTGCTGTCAGTGCTGCTCTGCCCTTATACATTTAAGTACAACCATGACCATATTGATCTATGTTCATGAAATTCAAAATGGCAGCAGTAAAGGGGGAAAGTAACACAGAAGGAGGGAGAGTTCAAAGAGCTCAGTTTTAAATGCACTATCAAGGGTATAACTAGGGTGGGGCAAGGCAGGGCTTGTGCCCCAGGCATAAGGCAGCCCAGAGCCCCCCCACGAGCCCTGCCTCCGCTGTTGAATTGTGCCCCACCCTACTGAACTCTAGATTAGGCTGACCAGACGTCCCGCTTTTGGCAGGACAGTACCGCCTTAAAACAATTTGTCCCACGTCCTGCGGGTTTTTTCAAGTGTCCCGATTTTTGGAAGGCTGCCACACGGCCTTCTGGGGCACTCCCATTTCCTGCCCTGTCACAGGGCGGGAAACGGAAGGGTCCCAGAAGGCAGTGCGCTCCTGCGGCTGCGTATGCATGTGCGCGTGCATGCAGCTGCCCGCCTAACTGCCCGTGCTGGTTCACAAAGGTGACCATCTGGCTCCAGGTGGGCTGGTGAGAAATGGGGTGGGGGGCATTCCTTGCTCACTCACCCACCTGGTGCTCCCTTGCCTGGCCATCTGCCTGGAGCAGCTTCAGGTGAGCCAGTGAGAGCAGGGTGGGAGGCATTCCTTCCTCCCTCACCCACCTGGTACAACTTCAGGTGAGCTGGTGAGAGTGGGTCTGTATGTGTGTGTGTGTGTGTGTGAGAGAGAGAGGCCTACTATCCCCTCCACTGGCTTGCCTGAAGCTGAGGCAGGCTGGTCATGGATCCCTGTGGTGGCTGCCACCACCTTAACAGGTAAGAACATTGTCTAAGCATACACAAATGATCCTGTTTTTTCAACCTTTTTAGTTTTCAGATTTTGAAGACTCATCTGTTAGCTGCCATGGTGCCCCGTATCTGCAGATTTAAGTCTCCACTGGCAGCAGCTACAAGTGGGAATTAGACATGCAGATTCTGGACGCAAGGCCAAGCACACAATCCTAGTAAGCATTCTGTTTTCATTTTCTGCCATCCTCAAAGATCCCACCATTTCTACTAAGCTTATTCAGTGTAATATAGTAACAGTTGCTGCTGAAACAAGGGGCGATTTCCCACTTTAAAAAATGTTGAGGCAAACCGGTCTCGTATGAATCGCAGCTTTTGAGCGCGCAGCCGTTCTCCCCACTTCAGCTTGTACTGTAGGAAAGCTTTGCTGTCTGCTGCGGCTGCAGAGAATCAGCACTCGCCACATCCGCGTGTTCGCTGGTGATAGGCAGAGCGGGTCTTTGTTCTGATTGGCTGGAGCGCAGCTCTGGAGGCTGAACTTTCCGGGCTTCCCCATTGCCCCGCGCGTCATCCAAAAGGCACTGTTCCGAACAGCGCCAGAAATGATGCGCGCTGAGGGGGCGCAAGAGCAGCAGAGTCGGGGCGGCTGCGTTGTTGCTGCCCCTGTAGTGGGGAGGGCCGCTGGACCCCGTGTTATGTGAGGAAAGTAGCGCGCAACAGGCGGTGAGTGGGGAAACGGCCAAGATTTAGTGAAAATGGCCTCCATTAAAAACAACAGGAATTGTGGTTTTTTTTAAAAAAAACCCACAGGGATTACTTCATTTATGCTTTCCTTTTCTCCCCAATGGGAACCCAAAGTAGGTTACCTCATTTTCCGCTCCTCCATTTTACCCTCACAACAGTCCTGTGACTAGGTTGAGTGTGTGAGTAGACCAAGGTCATCCAGCAAGCTTTCATGTCATGAATGGGTTTCTGAAACGGGGTCTCCCAGATCCAAATTCACCACTTAACCCATTCCACTAGTTCTCAGATGATTTGGCCCTTGTCCGTTCTGCCATAGAGTGTTCATTGTGCGTGGGAAGAGATGTAGGTTATGGCCTGTCTTTTTTCTTTCCATACCAGAGATGCTGCAGTGTGCTCACTTGTAACGACGAGCAGATTTGGGCCCTAAATCTGGAGAGCTCAACAGCTGCCCTCAAGTCAAAAAGGAACGGAGACAATGCGTAACTGAAACAGCAACGCATGAGATAATTAAAACATTTGTGACAGTCAACCAAAATAGAAAGAAAAGAGAAACTAAACAAACAAACAAACAAAATCAGACACAGAGCCATATGCTCACATGAATGCTGCAAATCAAAAAAGAATCACTACCCGGTGATGTACAATCTTCCACTGTATCCCCCACCCCCCCTCGCCTTCCTCAGCCATTAACTTCAAATAAGAGCCTTCTCGGTTTAGTGCCAGTGATGGGAAACAAATAATCTGGCAACAGATCAACCACTTCCAATGATACAGTAAAGAGAGAGAGGGACCTTGGTGCTTTCAGTCAAAGCTGAAATCATTAATATTGGAAGTGGCATTGATAAGAGGCAGGAATGGCCTGTATTTCGATACTTAAATGTGTTGCCAGTTGAAAGTCAAGGCCCTACCTTGGCTATTTTCTTGAAATGCTGCTTTTCATCTTATATGGAAAACAAGCTTCCTTCATCCCCAACAGTCTCCTAAACAACTGATTGACACCATCGCTTCTTGTACAACTGTGACACAGTCCTAGAGGGTAGGGATGTGAGGGGCACCTTGGTCAGCGGTGCCTTGGTATGACTTCTGGGGAAAACTTGAGCCTGTCATCACACCTCTAGGAATTTCCAGAAACTCTATGGTAAAGCCAGAGTTTATGGCAATTGACAAAGAGATGTAATGTCACTTCCAGGTTTCCCTAAGAAGTTGTGTCACATCATTGGCTGGATGGAATTTTTTAATGTTTATTTTCTCTCACACAGGAGAGGTCTCCTGCCATAGAAAGAGACGAGGAAACACTGATTAAGTCACCTCTCTGAAGCATTAAAAAAGGCAGTGAAACCCAGGAAGACTGGCCTTTTAACCAGAGGTGGGATCCAGCAGGTTCTCACAGGTTCCCAAGACTAGGTTACTAATTATTTGTGTGTGCCGAGAGGGGGTTATTAATTGGTGATTTTGACATGTGATTTTTGCCTTAAATGCGCCCCGCCTCTCAGCGCGCAGAACTTGAAGCAGTCTAGCAGGAGGTGCACCCGCGTGCGTGGCAGCCTGTGCCTGCGTGCATTCATTTCCTGCCCAAGGACCGGCGCAGCAGCTGCATCCTTGCCACAGCCCCGCCCAGGAATGCCCCGCCCCCAGAATGCCCGGCCACGCTCCCATCGTGCCCCGCCCAGCCCCATTGGCGCTACGCCACAGTTTGGATCCCACCACTGCTTTTAACTTATTGGGAATATTCCCAATGGACTGTTACCCTGGAGACAGCGACAGCTCGTTGGGAATGGAGAAAGCTGAGCCAGATGGCCACTGTGAAGTTGACAGCACTGCAGTTGTTCAAGTTGGAGCCACGTCACAGCTGGGATGGCGACAGTCAGGCATCCAGATCTGAGCTGAAGGGACCCTGGTACATGGTCAGCATTGTAGAAAGCTGTTTGCTGCAGCAGGGTCCAGAAATATTCTTTCTCTGGGGAGAGGGGGCCCAGCATCTGGTCAGGGCACACCTACCCTGGGTGGAAGGACCCAAGAAAAGGCCTTCTCAGTCTTGACACCAAAATTATGGAATTCCCTCCCTGAGGAGAATGATCTGTATCCTTCAATCATAATCTTCCTTCAGCAAGTGAAGGCTTTTCTATTTTTCCTGGCATTCCCTCCTTCTTTCTCATTGAACCTTTCTCTCTGTTGTGTTTCTATTACGTCTTAATTGTTTTTAATGATTTGATATGTATTTAACTGTTTTCAACCTAATTTCACTGTTGATTGTTTGCTGCCTTAGGGACCTTGACTTGAGTGAAAAGACAACGTGAAGATGTGCTGAACAAAACAAACAAAGCAAACCAACAAACATTTTTAAAAAAACTGAATCACGTCCCTGGATCGCAGCTCTGGCTCAGCAGTCTCACATATCCCCTCACATCAGTCTCACATCTCAGTCTCACCAGTCTCACATACGAGCACTATTAACACATCAAATCATATTCATCATACTTTTTTTTTTCCAGAAAAAGAACAATTCAAGGGGAAAGGTGCTTGTCATAGACTCTTATCGGAGGATGACGTTTGGGAACACAGTGCTATTACAAAAGTCGCCTAAAAAGAAGTATAGGTAGACTATGAGTTGATTATGGCTTTTAGAATTATTAGATTTTGGTAGATTATGACTTCTAGAATTATTACACTTTATCATTTTTTAAAAAACATGTCAACGATAGAATGGGTTGGATCCCGAGAATATCAAGCAAATATCTGCATATGGAACGAGGTTTCCTCAGTTGTTCCATAATCTGTGACTCTTGGGACACTACATGATTTATTTATTTATTTTATTCTTCAATTTCTACCCTGCCCATCCCCGTAGAGCTCAGGGCAGCGAACAGCATAACACATCAGTATACATTAAATAGAATAAATACTAATAAAATACATAAGAATTATAAAATAGAAAACAAAGTTACAGATGGCGACTTAACACATTCGAGTGGTTTTCTGGTCACAGGACTACCAGCAATTCTACCTACTGAGTCACTAAAACTTTTCCTTTTTTTTTCCTGAAGTCATTGTCACATAGATTATATTGTGCTCAGTAAACACTGTCCAAATTGTTCTCGGCATAGTTAAAATAAGATCAAATTATATGTCTAATTGAAGGAAGTGCAGCAATATGCTATCAGTAAATGGCATTGAGGTCATAGAAGACTAGAAGGGTTTTTTTAAAAAGTCATCTGTAATATATACTTCTCTCAGGGCTTATCTGGAGCAATAAAACACACTTTTGTCATTCTTTACAGTAAAAAGACTTGACAATACAGAGGCCAGGTTAGAGTGCTAAGGGTGGTAAGGAAAGACTGTCCTCAAAGAACTCAGCAAGCATGCATTGAAAGTAACTTAACAGTGCAATCCTATGTAAATTTACTCTAACACCTCTGGTATCAGTAGCCCTAGAGTCTAGACCAAAGTAACTCTACATAGGATTGTATTGTTTATTCGGTTTCCCTGTATTATGTATTCCCTGTATAGAATAGAATAGAAGACTTAGGAAAAATAAAAAGGCATCACTTTCCTATCTGTTACATATTATTGGTCAAAATCTCAGGAGAAATATATGGCTTAGTAACAAAGGAACTTCAGTTACTGATGTTCATCGAGGTTTGCGGTTTGAATTAATAAAATAACTCATCGTCTGACTTGCCTGCCATCAACTATACTCTGTCTCACAGAAAGATAAAAGTGCAGTCATTAGTGGTGTGGCAGAAGTGTGTACTTTTGCAGTAGAAAATACTACGGACTGTGAGCAGGCAGGCGAGTGAGCAAGTGAGAGATGAGTTGTGGGGGAGGCGGGGGGGCAGTTTGGTGTTTGGGCCCAGGGGAGGGTGGGGGCAGTGGTGGGATTCAAATAATTTAAGAACTGATTCCGGTGGTGGGATTCAAATAACTTAACAACTGGTTGTTTACAAGCACCGTTTTAACAACCGGTTCTGCCGAAGTGGTGCGAACCTGCTGAATCCCACCACTGGGTGGGGGGAATGAGAAGGCTGTTGCCAGGCCCAGCGTGAGAGAGACTTATTGTAAGTCCAGACAAGTTGGCTGGTTCCACTTGTTTGAAGTCCCTTTCTTCACAGGAAGTTCCATAAGGCGTTATGGCACTACATAACAAATAATGGACTCATATATATATTCATAATCAAATGTACACAGAACTAAGGAGCAAGCCAGTAATTCATTTACCAAAATCAATACCATGCACTGGTTCACCTAAACAGATTCTCTAAATACAACCTGTTCTTCTATACTAGAAATGAAAATGTCTGACATCTCCTTTGGGGCTCTCTTGATAATCCTTGGCCTAGTATAGTAGGGATCTTAGATGTGTTTTAACTATGGAAGGAAATATAAGGTAGACTGTGAAGTGCTCTGGTAAGTTTTGTGTATCTGTAGCCTGAGATGCTACTGAAGAGTGTATACCCAGCAAACGAGACGCTCATGCTGTTTCCTTCTCAGTTGGTAGTTAAAAAGTAATGAGTCCTTTTATGCTTTCTTTACATAATAAGCTTCAGCCAGAAAACTGGATATTTCTTAGTCAATAAAATAAAATGAAAATCCCCATATGAAATGTACAAAGATGAAATTGAGTAGGTTATTGTGGTTAACAGCCAATAAGGAGGCTCCGACTTTATTTGCTCTGCTAACTTAAAGAACATTATGCCGTAAATTTCCAGCTTCGTTTTGTTTTCCACTTTGAAGTACGTGAGGAGGAGGCATTCCCTTTTGTGTGTCTTCGTGCTAAGAGGTCAGAGATTCTAGGCCTGCTTGGTCAAAAGCCCTGTTGGTTTCATGAATGCTTTTGAGATCACCTCACAAACAAGACAAGGAAAACAACAGAGGGCAGGTGGTCTTTCCACAACTGTGTTTACCCAGCATGGTTTGGATTCTTATGGTGACCAGGTAGAGAAATAAATGATCCAATTTAAGCAGAAAAAAGTCAATGGACAGAGCAAAGGCTGTTGCCCCTTCAGCCTTAGCACAGTTGAATATATTAGCACAATATATTGAAAATGGGTTTTCACATATATACTCATAGGCCCTTTCAAGACAGGGTTAATATCGCACCCTGGGTAAAACGCCGCCCCTCAGGGAGTCAAGTCAGTGACAGGGGGCAGCAGCTACTGCGCAGCCGCTGGCCACCGAAGCGGTATGGGCTGCTGTTTTCCGACCTTGCTTCCCCAGCAAGGTTTTGGGAAAACGGCGGCTTTGAGCCGCTGCTGTGCGAACGGCAGCAGCTCGAAGGTGCCCTCCCCCCTTTCGCCCTCCACCTACCGTGTCTGTAGCCGTCCAGCGTATCACCGAGGCCTGGGGACACGCCCCCCAGCCCTGTGACACCGGAGCACTCGCGCAGGGCAGTGGGGTGTGTCCCCAGGCCTTGGCGATGCGCCAGACGGCCACAGAAATGGCAAGTCGGCCGGGTGACGGCGCTCCACAGCGCTGTCTTCCTGGCTGTTTCTGGGACTGTTCGTGCGAACGGTCCCAGGGGGGTTGGGTCGGCGTCGTATACGCCGACCCAACCCCAATCGTCGCCGTGTGGAAACGGCCATACATACACATATATTGTTGTCAAGTCACAATCAACTGATGATGCCCCATACAAGTTTCAAGGAGTCAGATGTTCAGAGCTTGTTACCGTTGCCTGCCTCTGCATAGCAACCCTGGACTTCCTTGGTGGTTTCCCATCCAAATAATAACCAGGTCCAACTCTGCGTAGCTTCCAAGATCTGATGAGCTTGGGCTATCCTGGGCTATCCTGGTCAGGTCAGGTGTTTACTAGGATTCATGGAGACTTTTTTATTTGTCAAGACCATTTCTTCTCCATGATCTGCCAAAAAAGAAGCAGATTTGGGGCTGTGCTGGGATTAGTAGGACCTAGATCAGTAGGAGAACTGAGGTTCTCCATAAGATGGTTATTAATCTGGAACTCAGAATGTTCATTTTAAGTTATGTGAAGAAACACTTTGTAATCCATCTGTATTGTCCATTTAGCTACGACAGATGCAATTCATGCTTGCAGGAAGGAAGGAAGGAAGGAAGGAAGGAAGGAAGGAAGGAAGGAAGGAAGGAAGGAAGGAAGGAAGGAAGGAAGGAAGGAAGGAAGGAAGGAAGGAATTAATTTTAGTGTCAGGGCTGAGGGCCAATCAGACTGAGCCTTCAACAGAGGTGGTATACCATGTCCTAAAGAGGGCACTAGAACCTCACCATGGGGAAGACCTGGGAACTTTGGCAAAGGCTAAGTTTTATAGAAGACATCTTGATCTGTAAATCAAATGTATTTCAATGAATTTTAACAGCAAACAAATAAATTTCACATTTATACAATAACAGCAGATTCAACCAGGCTATAACCCCCATGACCTTCTTTCCAGTTGTGATTTTCAAAATCTTTTATTGCAGCTATGTCTCAATATGTAATATATGTTTGACTGTAAAATCCTAACTGTGGGGAGGGTTCCCCCCCCCTCCAAGCTCAACCAATTAAAGTGTAAAAGAGTGAGTGAATTGGCCTAAGGGCTTCAGGGTTTTTAAATACCATCTTCAATGGAGACTAAACATTGCAAACCTCCCTGGCTGGTAATAGAGGGGCATTTGAAAGAGGTAAACAGTGATGAAGTGTAATTGGGGCTTTTTTGAGAGGGGGGGGGTTGTTGTGCCTTTGCTGATGAAATGCCTGCAAAACTGAGTCCACTCAAAATGACATGTTTACAGAACATCAAAGAGCTGAGGCTGACTTTACATTATATCAGTGACAATTGTATACACTAGAGCGCTGTTTGCCATTTAGACCTTTCATGCAGAATTTTTTTCAGTGCTGAGGGAAACATTTGCTCTTACACTCAAATCGATCGTTCAGTAAATATATGCAATGACTTGTTAGCAACCTGTAGAACTAGTTAAGAAAAGTCTCATATGTGTGTGTGTGTATGTATATGTGTGTGTGTGCGAGTGTGTGTGTATACACGTGTGTGTGTGTGTGTGTGTGTGTGTGTGTGTGTGTGTGTGTGTGTGTGTGTGTGTATCCCAATCTGGATGCCCTGATCGGAATGGTCCAGGCTAATGTGATCTTGTCAGATCTCAAAAGCCAAGCAGGGTCAATCCTAGTTAGTAACTGGATGGGAGACCACCAAGAAATAACATGGTTGTTGTAGAGAGGAAGGGAATCACCAACCACCCCTGTTTGATTCTTGCCTTGAATAACACAGTGGGGTTGCCATAAGTCAGGAAAACAAATCCAGTCCATCAGATTAGAGCCGTGGTGGCGAACCTTTGGCACTCCAGATGTTATGGACTACAATTCCCATCAGCCCCTTCCAGCATGGCCAATTGGGGCTGATGGGAATTGTGGTCCATAACATCTGGAGTGCCAAAGGTTCGCCATCACTGGATTAGAGTCTACTGCTCATATAGAGGAGTAGGGAATCAAAACCGGTTCTCCACATTAGAGTCAACGACTTTTAACCACTACACCACACTGACTCTTAGTGGCACACAGAAAACAATAAAACCCAACAATAAGGTACATGGGTACCATGGAATGTATGGAAGAGATCCATATGTCACATGCATTTTTTTTCTTTTGCCATAGTCACAACTGGAACCCATAGTGGTTTTTAAGTCAAGAGACATTCAGAGGTAGTTTTCCATTGTCTGTAGCCAGTGCCATAGGGAGGGAAACTGGCGCCCTAACCCGCCCCCCACACCTAATTTACCCTTTAAAAGGTAAAAGGCAGCTTGCTCCGGTCCATGGAGGCTGCTCCAGGCGATGGGGGTGGTCTGAGGGGAAAGGTTGGGGGAGCAATTCTCCATTCCCTCACGCTTGCGCCTGGGGCATTTATGCCCCCTTGGCCTTGTGGTAGCCTATAACCATGTCATGCCCCTGATATTCCTTGGAAGTCTCCCAACCAAATATTTGCCAGAGTCAAGGCGGAGAGTATGTGACTGGCCCAAGGTCATCCAGCAAGTTTCCACAGCAGAGTTGGGGATTCAAACCTCGGTTTCCCAGATCCTACCCTGAAATTTTAACCATTGTACCATGCTGGCTCTCCAGCAACGTATCTAAACAAACGAGCTGCCTTGTTCGGAATGCTGTTTATTTTATTTTGTCTTCATTTTTTTGTTTGTTTCCTGTTCATCACCTGACATCATCCCAGGATCTCCCCCTGACTGAGCCCCTCTGTTCGAGCTATCTATTCCGCCACAACAAGGGATGGTTCTAGTTCGGTGGTATGCGACACCCTTCCTAAGGGGGTGTAGAGGTAGAGTTGCCACTTTTGGCTTAGATAATTCCTGAAGATTTGGGCATAGAGCCTAGGGAGGGTGGAGTTTGAAGAAGAGGGGATCTCAGCAGGGTATAATGCCACACAATTTGGAGAGTCTCTGCATTATCCATCTTTCATAAAAAAATACATGTCCTTTTTAGGGATGTATTTTTGTAGCTGATTCTACAAACATTGGCTTTTATGGACTTGTGGTCTGCCCCACAATGAGCATACATTCCCTTCAGGGAAGACTTTTGGTTGTGGACATGTTTTCTGCCCTCCCAAACTCAAAGCGCAGCAAATCCCAGCAGCCCTGTGGATCCCAAGAGAAGTGAAAGAGCAAGGTTTTCCCTGCCTGCACACACAAAATGAAGCAGTCCAGCGTCTGCCTTCTTTGCTTCGTGTTTGCTGCCATTCTCCTGCCCAACAGAGGAGCAATTTCTCCCAATCCTCTGCAAGCTCTTCTGACAGATCCATTGACGAGCATCTTTTTTAAAAAATTAAAGCTAATGTTTAATTACTGCTGCGGTGGAAACATTAAAACGGTTTTAAAAATATAAAAGGCTGAGAAAAAGGCAGCAATCACTGCAGAGACCTTAATCAATCTGGAAATGGAGGAAGGAGGATTGGTGCCTTAACGTGAAGCGTTAAGTGGGGACTTCCATGCGTGTAGCCAGAGAAATGTGGGGAATCCTCACTGCCAAGTAGGCTTCGCCGGGTAAGCAAGGCATCCATAATGAGACCTTGTATTAGTTTGAAGAAATTTTTTTATAACTTGTTTTAAGGTTGCAATCTCTGGGTCAGAAAACACCTGGAGATTTTGGGGCTGAAGCGTAGGGTAGGCCGGGTTTGGGGAGGGAGTATATAATACCATAGAGTTTGGGGAGTATATAATATCATAGAGTCCACCCTCCAAAGCTGCCATTTTCTCCAGGGAAACTCATTAATGTCTTCAGGAGATCGATGGTAATAGCAGGAGATCTCCAGGTGCCTGGAGGTTGGAAATAGTAGTTTGTTAGTTTGACAGATTTTGGCTTTAATTTTGTTGTTGTGGGTCCAGTTTTCCCTAAGTTATCTTGAGCTGCTGGGGAGCCTGGCGTATAAATATTTTGCTAAATTACATATATGGATTAAGGTTAGGAACCACTGAATTAGGCTACATACTTGAATATAGATGCCAAAAGATGAAGGGGTTAGTTTACAGGAAAGGGTTCAGACTGCTCAAACTCTTATTTTTGTTGCAGCTGATAACAACAGAAGCAAAAGTAATATTAATACCCACTTTATTATTTTTATGGGACAAGAAAATGGCACAATCTTTAGACCATTCCGTTTACTCCACATTTCTGTATAGACAAGTCAGTCTACCCTGCCATGGATGGCCCAGGCTAGTTCTGAAGATGAGCATGTCAGCCTTGGTTAGTACTTGGAAGACCACCAAGGAAATCCAGGGGTTCTACAAAGAGGCAGGCAATGGCAAACCACCTCGGAAGTCTCTTGCTTTGAAAACCCCAACAAGTCATCATAATTTGGCTCCAATTTGACCACACTTTCCACCACTACAAAGTCAGTCCTGGTTGGCTAAAGCATCATATTTCTCCCCCAAGGAATGTGGGTTGTGAAATTGTTTTCTTGTTTCCTTATCTCCTTCTTCATAAAAGCAGAAATCTCTATTGCCAAAGGATATAAGATTAGCTACCTTAGAGAACGGCTCCCTGGACTGTAAGCTTACCAACAAAAAAAAAAAGTGACTCCTTATCTATCTTGCTAAAGAGTCTACAAATTAAGTGCAAAATATGCAAAACGCTGTGGTAAAAGTTATCTTTCATCATTGCCGGTAATATTTAATGCTTCTTTTACTTACTAGCAAATGGAGAACATATTTAGGCCTAAGGGAGCCTGCTGTGAATTGGGTGCTTGAGCATCTGTTTCCCCAGAGATTTTTGACTACATTCCCCACAAAACACAGGATGGAATTGCAGAGGCACAACATTTTCGCTTCCTGGGAATGCCAGTTGGTAGCTCCAGATGCGGAACTCAGGTTATCAATTAGCCTCTTCTTTATTTCCATGGGAGGTTTTCATTGGTTTCCAAGTGGAATAGGGACAAAAAATGAATAAATCCAGTGGAGAATATACAGAAGTAGAGATGGAATGAATCACAAACACAATGAAGACAGCTGTGAATCACCCACCGGCTGTGGTTGCCTCTTGGGGTGGGGTAGGTGGAGCCAAGGTGACTGCTTTTGCCCAACTAGGGGCAGAGGCGAAAGGCCGGGCCATGTCAGGCCAGGGCTGACGTCACCCAGAGGGGAAGGCTGACTGAACCTTTAAAAGGGACAGCCCTCCTTTGTGCTGGCCATGTGCTCCGGCCAGCCGACGATTTGCTCACCCACCTCTCCCTGTCTTTTGTTATAGTACTACATGAGTTTTCTGTCATAGCCATCGGCGGTGGCACATGGGTATTGATCTGGAAGTGCCGATGGCGGCAAGAGGCAACCGCACTGCCGAACCGGCAAAAGGGGAACACCTCTTGCCAGGAGCGTCCACCCAGCAGAGCCCCTCAGCAGAGCGAAGCCCAATACAGGGCATCCGCCCAGTGGTGGGATCCAAAAATTTTAGTAACAGGTTCCCATGGTGGTGGGATTCAAACTGTGGCGTTGCGCCAATGGGGCTAGGCGGGGCATGACGGGGGCATGGCCAGGCATTCTGGGGGCGGGGCATTCCTGGGTGGGGCTATGGCAAGGACACAGCTGCTGTGTCAGTCCTTGGGCGGGAAACGAATGCACGCAGGCGCAGGCTGCCACGCACGCCGGTGCACCTCCTGCTAGACTGCTTCAAGTTCTGCGCGCTACTGCTGAGAGGAGGGGCGTAACTAAGGCAAAAATCACGTGGCAAAATCACCAATTAGTAACCCCCCCTCGGCACACACAAATAATTAGTAACCTACTCTCGGGAACCTGTGAGAACCTGCTGGATCCCACTGCTGCATCCGCCCCTGGGAGCTTCACTAGGAAGCAGACAGGCCAGATCAAGACCCATGCTACGCCTCACGTTTCTGTTTTGTTTGGTTAATAAAATGGCTATGGCCAAGTGTTCATCCCAGCAAAGAGTTTTGTGTGGTTATTGGGAGAGGATCCGCCCATGTGGTTCCCACCCTCAGAAGGCAACGTATCCCTGTCAGCAAGAGTGGGCAATAACCAAACAAAATGCAGTCTCCTGCCTCTCTCACATACCCAATATTCATTATGACTTTGCTGTCCTGTTCTTCCTCCTAGTTTAGGGTGGTCCACGGGGTGGCGGGGGAGAAATGACGGCATGGCATAGCCCAATCTCATGAGATCTTGGAAGCAGGGTCAGGACTTGTTTGGGAGACCACCATGGAAGATTCTGCAAATGCAGGCAAAGGCAAACCATCTCTGCTTCTGACGTATCTTGAAAGTGCCTTGCTGGGATCACCATAAGTTGATTGTGGTTTGATGGCATTTAAGTACATACATATTTTTTCCCCTGTTCTGCCATCACAACAACACTTTGTGGTATGTTACACTGAGAGAAGCATTTACACATGTAATTCTGCTTAGGCTGAGACAAGACGCGACGCGACGCCATCGCGACGCGACGCGACGCGACGCGACGCGACGCGCGACGCGACGACGCGACGCGACGCGACGCGACGCACGCACGCACGCACGCAGGCAGGCAGGCAGGCAGGCAGGCAGGCAGGCAGGCAGGCAGGCAGGCAGACAGACAGACAGATATCCCAAAATACAACATTAATATACTATAGGGAATTCAGATTAGCCTATGCACTCCCACACACGCCAGCTGGGTGACCTTGGGCTAGTCACAGCTTTCCGGAGCTCTCGCAGCCCCACCTACCTCACCGGGTGTTTGTTGTGAGGGGGGAAGGGCAAGGAGCTTGTAAGCCCCTTTGAGTCTCCTATAGGAGAGAAAGGGGGGATATAAATCCAAACTCTTGTTCTTCTGTTTACTATAGTTCATTCAGGAGTTTCAACACAAAACTGTATTTATCCCTTTTTAATCCTTCCCCCCTACCTTTCTAAAAAATACAGTGTATTTCTTTGAAAGGTAACTCCCGCTGAGGGATGTCAAATGGCACGGTACGACTGATATCATCAGATTTTGGAAGCTCAGTAGGTTGGTACTTGGATGAGAGACCACCAAGGCAGACTCTGCAGAGAAAGGCAATGACATACCATCTCTACTCACTTGTCTTGAAAAACCTTGCTAGGGTCCTCATAAGTCAGTGGTAGTTTAGTGGTGCTTAAGTACACACATGTTTTTCCCCCTATTCTGTCATTACAGCAACCCTGTGTGACATGTTAAATGAGCGATCTCAATGGTTCATATCATGGATGCAGCTATTTACAGCTGGGTGCCTCCATTCCAGCTGTGACACTCTCTCCTCTCAACTGTGCTGTGCCTCAGCTGTGATACTGAATGTTCCTCTACACCAGGGGTAGGGAACCTGCGGCTCTCCAGATGTTCAGGAACTACAATTCCCATCAGCCCCTACCAGCATGGCCAATTGGCCATGCCGACAGAGGCTGATGGGAATTGTAGTTCCTGAACATCTGGAGAGCCGCAGGTTTCCTACCCCTGCTCTACACAACGCATTTCTTGAATAAGTGTGTGAAGGACAGTGTTTTTAATTAGAATGGAGCTGAGCTGGAAGTGGGAGGAGTGGGAGGTGGCACATTTCACGAACACTTTGTCTCCTTATCATGAAACACACAGCTTTGTTTTGATTATTGTCTGGGTGGGTGCTAAAATGGGGCAAACATACCTGCCCAGTCAGAATGAGGGTAGTACTTCCTGCTGTCACTCTGATTTGTTTTATGATGTCATCAAAGGGTCTGACATGATTGGTTAAACCAGAAACCTGGCTCCACATGGCACCAGAGGGATGGAGGTGTGAAGGGGGAAGGTTTAGGGTTCGGGGAACAATGCCAGCATGATGACATCACTTCTAAGAAAAAAAATCTATGTTTAAGCCATAGAGTTTCCAGCGATTTCTATAGCTACTGCTGTCACTTCTGTGTTTTTCCTGAAAGTGATGCTATCACACTCATGATGCTTGTGAGTTTTAATTTTTTTCCCCTACTGCCACTTGGCAGCAGGAGCTCCAGGCTGAAAATCTCCCACCATTAACTGTGGAACTGGAAGCCCTAATCCGGATGTAAGGTCATCGCACAGTCTTTGAGATACCTAATTGATTGAGCTCATCTGGGATAAAGTCTTCTACAAAGGCGCTAAAGCCACAGATCAAAGAAAGATGTCAGATGGAAATAATCTGGGAAAAGTAAGGCAGGAAGTATTCACGTAACATTCCGTCCTTTTGAATTTATGCCTTACACTTTGAACACTCTGGTGCATGAACATTTTCCATGCTCCCAGTTCTAGCCTCATCTTCTTTCTTCAGCTTTGGCACCTGCCTCCACTTTTTACAGTTGCCTTTTTCACGAGGGGTTCTTCCAGACTTCTCTGGGGAAACCAGCATCACCATTCAACCTATTCTACAAAAAAATTAAGAAATGAATGTGAATATTCTATATAACTTACCTTTCACTGCCATAGACCTCTGTTGGTTCTGCAGCTGCCAAGAGGGACCTGCAGCTCTGCGGACAGGAGTAGCTTTCTTCCTCTGAAACTTTGGCAGATTTTGGACCTGCATCCAGTTTTCAAAATATTGAGTATTTTAGAAGTGCAGTTTGTTAGTAGACAGGAACAATAGGTAGGGTAAGGTGACCAGATGGTCACCTTTGTGAACCGGGACGGGGGGTAGGCGGCCGCGTGCGCGCAGCTGCAGGAGCGCACTGCCTTCTAGGGTGCGGCCGTTTCTCCCCCTGTCACAGGGCAGGAAACGGCAAGCCCCAGAAGGCCGTGCTCCTGCGGCCGCACGTGCGGGAGGCTGCCGCACTGCCTTGCACCCCAGAAGGCAGTGCGGCAGCCTCCCAAAAATTGGGACAATTGAAATAACCCGCGGAATGCGGGACAAATTGTTTGAAGGCGGGACTGTCCCGCCAAAAGCGGGATGTCTGGTCAGCCTGAGGTAGGGTCACCAATCTCCAGATGGGGCCTAATGCTCTCCCTCTATTTCAGTTGATCTCCAGGCAATACAGATCTGTTCCCCTGGAAAAAATGACTTTGGAATGTAGCAGTTATGGTTTTCTACCCTGCTGAAGTCCCTTCCCTCCCCAAAACCCACTCTCCTTGGGATCCATCATCAAAATCTCCAGATATCACCCCCCCCCCAAGAGTTGCCAGTCCTAGCAATAGAGTACTCACTCTGTACAGTGGTTATATTCAAAACAGCTGAATAAAGAGGTCGTTATGTTACTGAGGCCTGCTGAGCAAACTTCTTTATGAGTGACTGGATATACGATACAATTCTACACTGCTTTTTCCCAACAGTCTTAGCCACAAGATGAGCGACTGGATTCAATCCTAGCTTGAAACGGGGTCAGCTCTGTTGAAATCCTCTTCCTCAGAAGCCCATACACTTTGTTTTGCGTTGCAAACAATAAAACGAGCAGTTTTTACATATCGGGTGGGCCTAGAATTGGAAGATCCTCCTAGACCCTCTTTGCAGAGACTGCACAAACCCTCTGCTTTTCTCTGAGGTTTACTTGAGAAAATGGGAGGTAGGGCTTTTCAGTTTGCTTGGAGTTATGTCTGTCTCCCATCAGGTTTTATTTTCCTTTTCCTTTTCGCTGCCGGCAGTTCCAGTCTTCTGTTCGGGAAGGAGGAAAGGTCCCTGGTTATTGGCACCTTTTCCTGCCAAAAGCAAGATTTCTTTTTTAGTCGGCTCAAATGATGACACACCAGCTTCCTCACACGAGGGCTGTCTACTACAAAACATGCCACTCTCAAATATTTTCGGATTCTGTCTCAGCTCTTTTGGCTTGGTGTGTGCATTCTCGTTTGACTTTTCCTTAACCTTTATTTTTTAAATTTGTTTTGATGCGTGTTTACGGTTAGTCCATGCATGCCAGAGGGGAGAAAAAAAACAAAAACCTGGCCCCCGAAATGTATAACATGTGTGCATACTGCTGTGTAATAATATCTCCCTTTTTCACTGATAAACTATTCTCCTTCAATGTTTTAAACAGGAACGTTGAATAGTCGCATACATGGAAACAGTTTTGTGGTTAAGATAGTCAGAGATTTGTAATGAACAATTTGTGGTTCTGACATGGTTCTTAGGTGGCCTTGAGCAAATCACATGGCGGCAGAGATCAGATTGTGTTCGTTTTCAGGATCTTTTCTCTAGAGGAGGCCAGTTCTCTGAGACTGTGATTACTGGAGGACAATTGTCAAGGCAGATCTGCTCTTTAGGTACTAAATGGCCCAGAAACTCCAGCCAGCCGATATGTCTCAACTGCACAGGTGAAGCAGCATATAATTCTGTCAGTCTTTCCCCCACATTCTAGCTCCATTCCCAGAGTACAGGTTGCACCCACAAGGCGTTTCTTCACTTTGCATTCTTTGGGAGACCCATGTTCCAAGTCCCTGGTCTGCCATGGAAGCTTGCTTGGTGATTTTGGGCCAGCCACACACTCTCAATCTAAGGCCCCTTCCGCACACGCAAAATAATGCGTTTTCAAACCACTTTCACAACTGCTTGCAAGTGGATTTTGCTATTCCGCACAGCTTCAAAGAGCACTGAAAGCAGTTTGAAAGTGCATTATTCTGCATGTTTGGAATGAGCCTAATTCACCTCACGGGATTGTGGTGAGGACTGAATGAAGGAGTGAGGAACAATGTAAGCTGTTTTGAGTCCCCATGGAGGGAAAGGCAGGGTATAAAAGCAGTAAATAAGTAATGTCACCCCCATTCGGGGAGGGCGGTATACAAATACAATAAATAAATAAAATAAATAAATACCACTTGAGCAAATGTATGAATAGAGCGGGAAGTTGTACGGGTGTGCCCCCCACCCCGTCATTACCTTTCCTTCCCACTGTCAGATGATTGGGTGAGAAAGAACTGTCATCATTGGCCCCTGCTCAGATAAATTATCATGGGAAAGAGGAGGGAGACCTCCTTATATACACTGTGGGTTCTATGAAGAAGGCCATGAAGATCCACCTCAGAGCTGTCTCTGATTCCTGTGGGTCCTTCATTTCACTTTTGTTTCTCCTCATAGGTTTCTGCTCATACAATAGGGCAAATGTACTGGCCCCGATGAAGCTGTTTGCCAGCCAGTTACAACATTTTCACATGTTGATCTCTCTGTTGATACGGTTGGAATAAAGAGAGAGAGATTTGGTTTTTTTTTCATGGCAGTTTGTCTGTTTCCCTTCGGCTCCTTGCTGGAGCTCTGCCTTGCCGCCCAGCATAATAACTGCCAGAAAGGTTTGGCTGGGCCCTTCCTTGAGCAAGGAATATTTGAGGAATGATCATGTGACAGGAAGACTTAGAAAATATGGCTCTAATTTCACTCAGAAGCGGAGAACACAGAGGGGTTGCGTGTAAAAATTGATAATGCAAAAATGTATTAGAAGACAACTCAGGAATTAGAACAATGTCCAGTATGATTGAAAAATGTTCTGCTTTCAATAGGCTTCAATAGGCTTTTAGCAGTTGATCCTCTACTGCCCTGCTTGCATTCCCACCACTGCTATTGTTTTCAGTACAATAAAGCACTGGGGGAAAGAGCCTGACCAAAAAGTAACATAATATTTGAGTTACACTGTAGGGTCCCCCATCCATTCTCTATGGTTTTTACTGAAGAGATTTGAGGGGATTCCTAGAGTTTTGTCCACAAATGACAGCAGTTCTGTGAACCTCCCCAGGTCTTGCACCAGAAATCATCTAGGAGTTGCAGACAGAAGCCTATCAACTCCAGCTGCCAAAGGAAGAATTCAAGCAGTCACTCCTGATGGAATGTAAGACACAAATATTTGCCTTAGTGTAGCCACTGAGTTTCATCTATAGCAATCAGCTTCAGGCACAAAATCCCACCCAGATTTGTTGATGGGAATTCAAGAATTCACAAAACACTGGTCAAGCAGATCATCAGATTTCCCCAGGAAGCTTTCTTTCAGTAATGTCCAACAGAAGTCAACTAACTGTCTCTGAGTGCCTGTATGTCCTACGGTACGGTTAGAAGTCATGTAGATCGGGTTAGCCTGGGCCACCCAGGTTCCTTGTTACGCTGTTCCTTCGTACCTAATATTAAATTAAGTTAATAATAATAAGTGGGGCTTGAAGCTGAGGGACTTCCATGATTGTTGATCTCCTAGGACTTTCTGTACGCCTTCAGAATCTAAGTGAAAACTATTTTATATTCTTTTCAAAAGTGCTTTGTGCATTTCTCTTGGGAAATCTATTAAGGAGATGGCTATTTTCCTGTCTTGTCGAATAAGCAAATCTATGGCTGAAAGGAGCTAATGGAATTTCAGTAATCTGAAAAGGTATTTAAATTATATTTTTATGCAAAATGTCAGCTGTAGCCATTTTGCTGTATCTTTTAGTTGCACCCCGTGTTTTCGCTTGTATTATGTTCTGTGTTCTGCATCAATGTGGTTCCATCACTGCCCCAGTTTGTGCTCTATTCATTTTTTTACCTGATGTTTTTATGAGCATTTATATGGTGATTTTTCCATTAAAAATGATATCCGACTGGTATGCATTTTTATACACAATTTCATTTTTGGGTTATTCCTCTCTGAGAATCCATGCCCCCAGCCATCATGCATCCATGCCCATCATCCTTCATGGTCCATCCTCCCACTCTTCCTCCCCACACAGTCTTCCTCATCCATCTCCATACTCTCTCCCTCCCCTCCTTTCAAGATTTTTTAAAAATGCATTGCACTTTAAAATGCAATGCACTTTCAAAATGCATTGCACTTTTTAACATGCATTGCACTAGTGATAAATTGTTGATGCACAGGACATTTCTTTTGAGATCTTTTGCTGCTCTTTTCTCAGGATATTCCCAGAGTAGAGTTTGCCTTTTACAAAAAAAAAAGTGTGGCATCGCTTGCAAAGCTTGGATCGTTTGCAAGTTTGTCCTTCAGTCTTTTGGGCTCATCTAGTGGAAGCGAAATCAAGGTCCTGTCAGTGGCAAGGCAGGGCGTGGAAGGCGCAGGCCATGTAAGACGCTTCCTCCTCGGGTCGGGCTGCAGTTCCCGGTGGGTCACAACTGGCTGCTGCTAAGGGCAACTACGCTGAAGGGTGGGCTCAGGGCGCCAGTGAAAAAACCAAAAAACCAAAAAACCAAAAAACCAAAAAAAGTGTTATCCTTACCCTCCAGTTTGGTTAGACTTATTCTGGGTAGACTTCCTAAACTTGGAAGCAGTTGCTGCCATGTCCACTTGTTGAAACATTGACAAAAACTGGGATTTTTTTTTTTGCTTAAACAGTCCCTGTGGGGGACCATTTTGCAAGAAAAGAGAGTATTTTTGCTTCCTGCTTCCACTTTGCGGGAGTGAACTGGTGCCACAGAAAACCACATGGCAGTGCCATTTTGTGATTTGAGGCTCATTCTGTGTGGGCCAATAAACTCTGGTGTAGGATACTATATAACTCGCGGGGGGGGGGACTTCGCCAAAATGAGTCTGCTGCCTCATATTATTTCCCCCAACCAGTCTCAGAGCAGCTTACAATTGCCTTCCCTTTCCCTCCCTGCAACAGGCACCTTGTGAGCTAGGTGGGGCTGCGAAAATTCCAAAGAACTGGGACTAGCCCCAGGTCACCCAGCAGGCTTCATGTGTAGGAATGGGGAAACAAACCCAGTTTACTAGAGATAAGTCTGCTGCTCATGTAGAGGAGTGCAGACTCAAACCTGGTTCTCCAGACTGGAGTCCACTGCTCTTAACCACTACACCACACTGGTATGCTGGGTCATCTGAAAATTGGACAGCCACTGCTCATCACTCCAAAGCCCAGTTCAGAGGTGTATCTAGGGAAAATGTAGCCTTGTGTAACATCTTTCTGCCCCCCCTCCCCTGTATGGGTGGCCGCCCTCCCCCACCATGACCAAACAACTTTTTTTGCACCAGGTCTTGAAGTCAGTGTATGGATCCCGGGGGAAGGAGGAAGGGTGTGGGGGAGATTTTCCGCCCCCCCTCGTGACTAAATGGCTGCAGCCCGGGGACATTTGATCCCATATGCCCCCCTGGGTGGTACGTCCCTGGCCCAGTCACATACATGGCACCAGTCCCAGTTCTGGGGTAGACCCAGTATCATTGGGGCACAAGCACAGCAATGAAGGCGTACCAATGCATGCAAGCATGACTGTAAAGCATTGCGCTCTTGTGCTGCGGTGATTGTGCTTTTCTCAATTGTCCTCTTTCCTCTTGTGCTGATGATGTGATGTTACACAGCAGAGGCTTGTAAACAGACAATATTATCAGCATATTTTAAAAAGATAGCAGTAGAACCTGTATTGCTGCCAGAAGACGTTTCTCTACCATCACCATGGTTCCACTCTGGTTTGATCTGAAAAATGTGGAGGGAGATTCTTTGATGTGAAAAAAAAATTGCCACAGCAAAGAATTCTTGCATCCTTCTTTCTCCTACCTTAATTAAACAATGTGCATCCACACAGATTTGTATGATTTCAAACAGGCAAATACCACAACCAAATTTATAAAGGCACCGTCACAATAAAATGATGTTTAAATTCCCAAGCATGAATATCACTGTTCTTTCTCCAGCAAATATTGCTATTGTCCCTGTACAAATTTTTTAAAAAGAAAGCAGGGTGTGTGTGTGTGTGTGTGATTTGGGGGCGTTGACAAATATGACATCAGTGACGTTTGGGGAGTGGTTGGGGGGAATGGTGCTCTGGAGGGCTGTATAAATAATTAGGTGCAGAACAAAACAAACAAACCAAAACCCAACTCCACTGTTGCTCTCATGCTGTGAGAAGCTGATGGTGCGAAAAGATTCATGAAAATCATGTTATTTTGGGTAGCGGGCTGAACCTTAGCAAAATCTAGAGTGCAGGAAATGTGCATAACAGACCCGTGTTTTATATTCATGTTGACAATATTTACTCATAAATGCTAATGTATTTTCCTGTGTTTTTGCAAAACCTGGCAATTGTTAAAGTGTAGTCTTTGTCTTGCTACAGTGAGTATAATGAAAGGTGATGTGTAGGGAGGTAAAATGAAAAGAAAATTGGTAGTGATCGTAGATAGAGTCACCCTCAGTATGTCTAATGCACCGTAGAGTGCATGATGAAGCAATTATACTGTTTATAATTGTGAAAGGTTAAATGTAAAGGACGGCAGCAAAAGTGAACAAAATCTTTGGTTTAGTCTAACAATCCCATCCAGACCTGGGCCATGGTTATAGAAGGAAGTACGTAAAAGGACTGCTGAACTTCAATACAGGTTGACAATACAAAACACCAGTGTGATGTAACAGAGCATTGGACTACGATCTGGAAGACCCAGGTTTGAATCCTCATTGTGCTATGGAAACTGTCTAGCAGCTGACCTCTCTCAGCCTAACCTACCTCACAGGATTGCTGTGAAGATAAAAGTATGGGGGAACACTGAAAGGTACTTTGGATCCCTACTGGGGAAAAAGTGGGGCAGATGGATAGACAGACAGACAGACACAAGTCCTTCTTGAATGTGACAATGGACCACAAGCAAAGCTTGAATGAACTACAGGCAAAGCTTAACTTGGATCCAGGAAATCTGCATTTAGGTTGTAAGAGACCAAAAATGTTTTTTGGGTATAAGCTTTTGAGAGTCAAAGATCTCTTTGTACTCGGTCCCCGGGGGAGACACCATTCAACCCTTGAATTCCTTCAGCTTACCAATCCTGCTCTGGATCACAGTGTGGGCAGGAGGACTTCCTGTCTCTCCCAAGCACTTTTTCAACATACACAATATGGGGATGTCATATTGTCTAGTTCAGGGGTCTGCAACCTGCGGCTCTCCAGATGCTCATGGACTACAATTCCCATCATCTCCTGCCACCATGGCCAAGGAGGGGCTGATGGGAATTGTAGTCCATGAACATCTGGAGAGCCGCAGGTTGCAGACCCCTGGTCTAGTTGGTCCCTGTATCTTTCTCTTGGGGGGGGGGGGGGAGGGGCCAACGACATGTGGTGTGAGAATGGGATTGATTTGCTTCTCATGGTTCCACAGTATATTTTATTTCCACAAATATTTGAATAGGAAGCAGAATAGGAAGCAGAATAGGAAGCTTGGCTCAAACCCTGCTCATGAAACAAAGATTTATGACCTCTCCTCCTCGACTGCAGCCCCCCAGAAGGTATGTCCTGAACCAAAGAGGCCTTCGGGAATAGCTTAGACTGGGCAGGGGCCTTGGGCTAAAAGGGATGGAAAACGGCCCCCTCCTGTTCATACAAGAACAGGTTTGGATCCAAGCCGACAAGCTCCGTTTGGATACATTTTTAAACCTCTTACTTCTGTCATCTAAATTATCTGTTTCACACCTTAAAAGTGCCTTTTAAGAGCAGCAAAGCTGGTCGTCTGTAATAGAACTCTAATTGGCCTGGCTTGCCGTTTCCCAAGGGAATTAAACTAACCACACACCCGTGTTTTTGAAGTACGACACACTTCTCTGGTATCAGACAGTAACCATCCCAGAAGGCAAGCTCTCAAAATAACTTCTCCATATATGCATAAGGAATACACTATTTTTTTTTAAAAAAAAATTAAACTGACTGCTCAAGGCTTACAGCTTTTGCCAGTGGCTTTTGTCCAAAAAGGGCTTCTTCCAACTCTGTGTAGGAAACAGCTAAGATAGCGCTCTTCCCATATTGTACGATCAAAGGAGCTTCCAAAAAAAAAAAAAGCCAGCTTCCTCACACAACAAAATGTCATCAAGGAGACTGTTGCTCGAGTCTGCCTGTCACAGGCTGCATAGACAATTCAGGATACTACCGTGCTAACAGCAGAAAACTGCTAATGACCCTCCTTCAAAAAAAGGGGGGGGATAGAAGACTGACGGATTGATTGATCCCGTGCTGCACATGTCTGACTTTCACCATGTCTGACTTCTACCAGAGAGGCCCTGCCCATGGGAAAAATAGGGAAAGAGGACCGTTGGCTTCTAAAATGTTTTCAAAAGCTACCCCAGATCCTTATAGGCATTAGAACAGGGGTAGGGAACCTTTAACACTCAAAGAGCCATTTGGACCCGTTTTCCACGGGAAAAGAAAACACTTGGAGCCACAAATAATTTTTGACATTTAAAATAAAGATAACACTGTATATATTGGGTTTTTTAACCTTTTACTCTGCTCATTCTGAGAAGCGCATGGATGCGTCCGCCCTGCTGCCTGCAGGGCGGGCAAGGATGGGGCCAGCGGCTCGGCGTCGCCGCTCCAATGGGGCGGGCGGCTCGGCTCGTGGAGCCGCAGTGCAAGGGCAGAAGAGCCGCATGCGGCTCTCGAGCTGCAGGTTCCCTACCCCTGCATTAGAACCTCTCCACATTTGTCACTTGGGAGGGCCAGAAATGTGTTTCCTTAAAGGGAAATCACTTTTCCCCAGCACTTCCTGTAAAATATTGCCGTAGAAGAAAATGCGATTCTTTCTAGTGGGACAATCACACTTAGCAGGGCTGAATGGAATGCACTAGTATTTTGTGCCATGGCCACAGACTGCTCAAATATCCATTTATTGACAATATCACAGGGAGCTACCTATAGTTTGCTCCTATTGAAAAGGGGAAGTTATAGAGTTATACAATCCACTGTACATTGTCAGTATCATCAAGACAAAAGCGTGCTTTCATTTTTCAAATGTTATGAAAATTTAAACAGGATAAAAACTAGTGGCATCTCAAAAGACTAACCATGTTTTTTTTTTAATATGAGCTTTTGTGGGTCATGACTCACTTTATCAGATAGGTATGTGATGGAAAACTACACAGGAATTTTATGGGGTTACATTGAGGTTGGGAGGAGACAAGGCTTGACACGAATTATGCTATGAGCCTTTCTCAATGTTCTTAACATGTTTTATTAGACTATAATCTTGTACCAAATCATTTAATTTCACTTCATTCATTTGCTTATATGTTTGAACCTCTGACCTCCCTCACCACCCAGTATACACTAAGGCCCCTTCTGCACACGCGAAATAATGCATTTTCAAACCACTTTCACAACTGTTTGCAAGTGGATTTTGCTATTCCGCACAGCTTCAAGGAGCACTGAAAGCAGTTTGAAAGTGCATTATTCTGCCTGTGCGGAATGAGCTTAAGTTTGTTGATTTATGATGAGGATTACTACTACTTTTTCTGCATCAAGTCCTCATTTTTCTTTTTGTACTGAGTTTTATATTTGAAAGGTTCATAATGTCATGCACAACCAGCCTTGGTTCCTTCCCTTCAACTTGTCCTCTAACATTTACCAACATAATTTCCCATCATACATCTACCTGACAAAGTGGGCTTTGATAAACGGAAGCTCATATTGAAATAACTTTCATTAGTCTTTAAGAGCCACTAGACTATTATTCAATTTCAGTATAATAGACTAAAACTACTACCCCTTTGCAATAATTAAAACATTTAAACAATTCAATTAGTGAAACACCACGCTTCCAAAAGGCAACATGTTCGGTGTAGGAAGGGTCTTCCTGCCAATTATCCCATGATACCCCCTCTTTTTTGTGCCTGTTTATTGTTGCTCCTTTCTTTTTTTCAGTTCGATATGATTCATTACAAAGTTTTTGTCGTGCTGGCTACCTGATCCCAAACAATCAGGAATGCCATGCGATCCCAACCAATCAGGGATCACAAAATCAACATGATAAAATATGGTCGCATCAAGCCAATTCAATATGCTTCTGAGTCAAAAGGGCAAATGAACTCCTACACTGCCCTTCCTTGAAATAGAAGGGAGAATAGGGAAAGTGCTGCTGATTGATTCAGGCCAGTGCACCCTGGCTTCTTGCACTGCTATGGCAATATCATTCTCTATTCATGTAGGGCAGCCAAACAGGTCCTGTCAGCCTGGCCAACCAAACCAAGCTAGATACCGGTACATCTGTCTGTCTGTCTGTCTGTCTGTCTGTCTGTCTGTCTGTCTGTCTGTCTGTCTAATCTCCCACCCTTCCCAATAGGGCTCAGTTATTGTTATTGAGGGCTCTAAGCTGAGGGGGCTGTATATACAACTAGGAAGGGTTAGATCTTGAGTGAAACACCTAGCCTGTGTTAGACCCTGAGTGGGATATCCATTAGCCAGTACCATCTGAAAAGAATAAGTAACTGTACCATCTGATGATAAGTAATAACTGAATAACAACATCTAAGCTAATTGAGAACTGAAACTGAACAAACTTATTAAGCCTGTGCCTGAAAACGAATTACTGAACCTCTCTGCCCAAACTCTTTTGTATATACATTTATTCGGCCTCATCCATTCCTTCCCTCCAAATTATTTATCTCCCTTTTTCATTTCCTCCTTGTTAAACAAATCTTTGACCTGGTTAAATTTTAAATCTGCTTCAGTATTATTTTGTGTGCCTTATTACGGGGTTTGCCTAGAAGGATTTAAAACAGCAGGCATCCTTCACCTTCTGGGATAGTTACTGAGCTGAGGGAAAGTGCTTCCGTTTCACCATATGCTATAATTTCTTACACACCCCAGTCCCTGAAGGGAAAAAAAACAGGAAACATCTGACAAGACAGGTCAGTAAATGGTTTCCCTGCCTGAAGTAGTTAAGAAGGTGAAGGGGTCCATCGCAGCACTTTTGAACACATCTTAATCATCATAAGGGAACTCTTTTCAAGAAATCTCCTGTTAGATGGAACATTTTTCAGGGGCATGGAAATATGAATATCAAAATCCAATCTAATCAGGGTGACATCATTCTGAGTACATTGAATTCAATGGGTTTTTATGGGTGTAGCTGACATGGATAACCCAAGCTAGTTAGATCTCATTAGATCTCAGAAATGAAGCAAGGTGAATCACGGTTAGTACTTTCAGGGGAGATTATCAAAGAAGTCCAGGTTGATATGCAGAGGCAGGCAATGGCAAAAACCTCAATGTCTCTTGCTTTGAAAACCCTACTGGGTCGCCATAAATCAGCTGAAACTTGACAGCAGAGAGAGAGAGAGAGAGAGAGAGAGAGAGAGAGAGAGAGAGAGAGAGAGAGAGAGAGAGAGAGAACTTTGCTTATGATTTCATTGTCAGTCTCCAATTTGAGCTCAGGCCAATTGGTAGAGTCAGCTGCATATTTAAAAAAGTTTGTTTCATGAGCATTGACTTGTGTGTGAAAAACAGCAAAGTGGGATTAAGAAATGTTTCACCTATTCAAAGTCTAGCTCGCAAATTGAATCTACCAGAACCATTTCCCTCAGTTGTGATTGCATGCAAAGATTACCCCAGTTCGAGGCTGGTTTGGTTTCAACATGTGGAAGGTCTCCACACCAATGACACGCACTTTGAAAAACCCAACCACACTCACTTAGTGGCTTGCAAAAAAGTTCATCCATAGCTGTAGATGATAAAAAAACACTTTCAGCAGCGCATTCTGTGTATGATGGATATAAATGGGGTAGACAGACGGAGAAAATGGCAGGATGATATAGATGCCACCTTCATTAATTATATCGCCTGCATTACCAGAGTGACTCTCATTCCTGTCAGTTGAAAATGGTGGCATTTAGCATGAAGGGAGCCTGGGAGCCTTTCTTTGACAGATGGTGGGTGCCATTTTGGATTTGGCTTCATCTTCAGAAAACTGTCCTTGTTGCTTCTAAGGCAGCATTTTATGTGGCAAAAAATACATATTTAAGGATTCCTCTATGACAACAAAAAAAGCTTTTAAATCTTTCAGGAAGGCTGCCAGAATCTACTCTACAAATGTATATGAGATTGAGGGTAGTCCTTCGCCGTTCTTTTCTCATCTGAAAATGCTGCATTTTCAAAGAACAAGTCTGTTACTGAAATGGTTGTTGGAAATCATTAGCAATAGCGGTATTTCCGACATTTGTAATTACTTGGTTCACTCTGTGAACTTGTCCAGTGTGTAATGTTCGACTTCATGATGAAATGAGTGCCCCCAGAAATTCTCAGGTCCAGAATGTTAGATAAGATTCTGTTCACGTGTTGTCAGTAATTCATAAACCAGGTGACTCCCATGGCAGCTGCTTCGAAGGAGGTCTTTTCTGTCAACCCTTTACTCTCAGTGAAACTCTCTTAGATTGCTGCAAAATGTATGAGTTGATCACCTGTCCAAGCAATGTTTTGTTAGGTAAGAATCTTTTCTATTTAGGGCAATTTTCTCAATGGTTTCTTAGCAACATTTTGTATGGCTATCTTTCTTCATCCAGATGTACATCCTTTTGTTTGTGGGTGTATTTGTTGAGTTTGTGTTTTCTTGTGTTTGAATTTCCACAGCTGATACTGGAAAGAATGGAAGCAGTGCAGGTCACTTCCTGGGGGATGTTCGCGTGCACATCCCAATGTGACAAGCTGGGAGAAAACTTTTTGAAAACATGAGCTATTCCCCAATTCTGAGCGAAACAGTTTACAAATTTCAAACTGCTTCTCAATCGAGAGGAGGAGAATTCCCTTACGGCTGGTTAGGAGGGAAAAGTGTGAGGAATTTTGTTTAGACTTTGAAAGTAAGTCTCAGCAATACTCAGGTGGGATAGACAAATTATGCCAGCCCACATTCCAGACTCTGAGATAAATAGCGCATCGACTCCCTTTGCCTTCTCTCTCTAATACCACTGCTTCCTCTGGGATGTGAACTAAGCCTACAAATGTTTTGTGGGTCCAAAGGAATTGTCGTACAAAGCCTCAATATGGAGCAGAAACAGAGTGGATGACTGAGCAAACGACAGAAGGAGGGGGTCTGTGGCTTAGTGCTTTGCTTGCAGAATGTCCCAAGCTCAGCCCCAGCACCTCCAGTTAAAAGGATCACACGGTTATATGAAAGATTCTTGTGCTATGGTGGCAGCAATAGTCAAAGCAAGGTTTTTCAAAATCTGCACAGCCGATCAAATCTCCAAGGGCCAATCAGAAGCTTTGCTGGGCAAATACTTCACTTGAACCCACCCACTTCCTAAAAACATTTGATGGGCACCAGAAAAGGTATCAACAGGTGACCATTCTATCCATGGGTACCCTGTTGGGGACCCTGCCTTAAGCGTTACCGGTGGTGGGATTCAGCAGGTTCGCACCACTTCGGCAGAACCAGTTGTTAAAATGTTGCTTGTAAACAACCAGTTGTTAAATTATTTGAATTCCACCACTGGGCATTACCATAAATCAGCTATGACTTGAAGGCACTTTCTGCCATTGTACATGTTGCAAAGATATTGAATTAAAGACACTGAAGTAAATATTTCTGTCTCTTCCTTCTCTAGCATTACTACCGCAATAGTTTGGAATCATCCATGGAAATTACTGTCAATGGGAATGTGTTCAGGACAACCAAGACAATGTCCCTTTTTTCACACCCCACTTAACTGACGCAGATTTTGTTGCCACAAGATTGGAACGAGATTCATTCATGGCAATAAGGGCTTGCGTACTCCCACACTGCTCAGCCAAGTTGGAAGTCTTCTTCTGGCTTAAGGAGCCACCTTCAAAACGTTGGGGGAAAGCTTCTGAAGCAGAAGGAAACCTTCCAACTTGGCTGTGCAGTATGAGAGGAAACAAGCCAAGGACTATAAATGGTTATTCATTCTGGTTTCTTCTATTCAGGTTTGATAAGCTTCCCTCCTTGTTTATAGAGAGGAAATAATGTACACTATTAGTGGTTGTTTGGGGTCATAATCCTGTGCCCTACAGGATGACTCATAGAGGTACCTGCTTCATCTTTCTACTCCCATCACTCTATTTCAGTGCCCACTTCCACTGTGACCCATGTACTGCCTCATGCCTATAGTTCACAATTTTGGATGGGGAAATTCCTGGATATTGGGAGGCTTTTCCTGACATGGAAGAATTTGAGGAGGGGAGGGAGCATAACGTAGACAAGATGTCATTCTAGAGCTTCCATTTCTCCAAGACTCCATGACACTGCAATGAGATGTTTCCCACTCTCTGTCAATCCATTCAACATTAACTTTTTCAGGTGGTGTTCAAAGCTGATCTTGCTTCTCAGTGGTTGGAGAAGAACTCCGAATGGGGAGATCATACTCTGGGCCAATGAATGACACTCTGCTCATCCCCTATCACATGATTCTAACTATTTCTCCAAGGAGATCTGTCCCAGTCTGCTTATGCAGGGGGAGTCCAAGAACAATCATATGATCTCATGATCTGTGTCATTGTTCAGGCCTCATGTTTGGCATATTAGACTCCACATGTTTATTTGCTGTCAAAATAGTTTGGGCCATTCTGTCTTCTCCCTTTGTTTCTTTCTTGTGCTCAGTTGGGATAGGTATGAAGAGGGTGTGGAGGCCAACTGGAGGCCAACTGGAGGTCATGTCCTGTGGAGCTATTCCTATAGGGCAGCCCTTTGCATCCCCGTGGGGCAAAATCCTGCTCCCCTATTTGAAGTAGCGTCTCAGGAATCGCAAGAGTGCTTCTAGTACATGTTTGAAACCAGACGAAACTGAAGCTCCAGTCCCCACATGGCAAAGCGCCACCCAGTTTTTGGCATCGACGCGGGATGTTTATTGCGAACAGTAGAAATACAGAATGTGCACTTATTGTAAAGGTCACTTTGAAGCGAGGCTCTGAGCTGTTGCCTTCAGTTTTTCAACCTGTTGCAAAAAAAAAAAAAAAGCAATCAGGCAGCCAGTATCAGTCGATGGCACTCCACTTCCTTCTATGGAGCTCCATCTGAGGCATGTGCCAAAGTAAATTTTCATCCAGGCTCTCAGCATGTCTTTCTGTGACATATTGCATCAGCAGTAGGATGTGTCATGTTGGACCGGAGCCTCCCTCCCACACTACTGGTGGCGCATGCATAGTGAAACTGTAATCGGGAGAGACATCTCCTGCAACAGTGTGCTTTCGCTACGGTGTGTGGAAATGCCAACTGAGGGAAATCTAATTTAGCGTTCACTCCGACTGCCATGAAACTCCCATGGAAAAACTCCTCAGATAGTAGGCTTTCAATGCTAAGCTAGCTCAGAAAGTCGTTTTTAAAAGGCCCGTGTTTACCCCTTGTGTTGGCTGTCTGTCAAATTTGTTCCATAATCAAGCTTAATTCTTTAACAAGGACAGGGTGGAATTTCTGCCATCATTCTCTTGATGTAAATCTTGTTCTGCTCTTCCACAAGGGCAAACCTGGCCCAAACTGGAATAACAGTAGGGAAATAAACCACAGGACAGAAATGAAATTGTGTTTAAAAAAATCAGCCTTCAGTTGACCACGGTGTGCCATGTGATCGAACCACAGAAGTGAGCCCAGAGGATCAATTAAGGACAATTAAGGAGATAACAGCAATCAATGGGCATTTCTCAGCTAAAAGCAATCACCATGTAAATATTTCTTCAGGGGTTCATAAATCTGTGATTATTGCTGGTCACTTTCGTTCACATTTAGTGCTCTGTGGCAACCATCCAGCACGTGTACTCCAATCTGACTGATTTCACTTCAGTGTACCTGGGTTGTAGTTTTTGACTGTGATTTAGAGAAACATACCTGCCCAAAGCTGCAAGTGCTGGTTATGGATTCTGGACCTCTGAACAGTGGCTTTAGTTTCTGCCATTATGAGTCAGGAGTGCTTCTGTGGAGAGTCAACTATGAATTGCTGCCTTGACAGAAATTCTGTCCTCGGTTAAAAAAGCAGAGGAACGACTACTTCATTTCAATGTAGGTTTCATATTTGGAAGGCTTTCATTGTACTATGAACTTTTCAAAAGTCATTAGCTTTTTTTTTCTCTCCCCCTGATCCCCATCTTTAATTATCTTGAAAACAGCTGTAACGTATCTTTTCAGAAATCTTTTAAACATGTCATGTCATCGGGAATCAGTTTGTGGTTGAAACAGGCGCCTTGTAAAAGGGAAATCCAGTTCACTGATTAATTCAGTTTCCTTTTCAGAAAAAAAAATCAGTTTAAACCTTTAATGATCTCTTTTTATAGTCAGATCGGCCCCGTTTTATGCATATGGTTCAAACTAGAATCCCACAATATTAAATATAAAAAATAATACATTCTCTGCGAGGAAGCCACAGCATATCACTGGGAGGGAGAAGAACCACAACGTATTTTACCAAAATAGGTTATTTAGATATTCTATTTTTGCAGTGATCTGTGTGTGTATACGGGTATGGATGCGTGCATGCACATTTATTTTCGATAGCTATAGATAATGGGGTAGGCATTTGGAAAAGAAGCGACCTGGTCACACCCCTCAGGGGGAAAGGAAATGCTGCTACTCTTCTCACCACTTGGCAATGTAACAAGGAACAGAGGTGCACATCTGTAAATAAATGCATCATTAGATTCCCATCAATTTGTAAGCTTCAGTTGATGTATGGCTAAACTAATCCCAGAAGGGTAGGTAAGCAAGCGCCTGTTTGCAAGCTCGTGCACACAGCGCAATATGGCAGGAAGTGTTAGGGTGTGGGGGAGACAGTTTAAATGGAGATTTCAGGGGGGGGGGAGGGAATCTCTTATCTTTATAACTGTCCAGAATGAAGAACTATTTAAAGTACACGGTCGTCGATCTACTCATTAGCCGAGCAGCTCTGGACATATTAAAAGAACACAGTAAAACAACTAATGAGGCACTTGAGTAGTAACAGGTTGTCATTAGGACAGCATCTGCTCTCATCAGAGTTAATTATTCAGTTGCTTTGTTTTCCAAGTAGGTGTCTGATAAAATTTAGCAGAATCTTAATTAAAACACATTTTCAAACTCCTTAGATGCTCATCTCGTCTGAAGAAATCGAGGCAACGTTCGTCATAAAACCTCAAGCTTCAGCTGAGCCATCAAACGGAAGAAGGAACTCAACCGAATGCGAGGGGTTTTGTTAGACGTTAACTGTTGGTGTGCTCGGAAAAAGGCAAATCGCTGGATGATTCCACTGCCATCAACTCACCTTTCACCACCTGCTTCTTCCTTTCAATATGTTCTGAGCTCCTCGGCTTAACCTCATCTCCACTGGCATATTCTGCCTCCATAGGCCAACACTTGGACTTGCCAGAGTTCTCACTACATCAGGAGCCTCCCACTGGCCAGCGCTATTGTCTGCAGAAGAAGCAGAAAAATAATATAAATAATATAAAAAACAGCAACTTCACAGACATTGCTATGTCCTATAGCAGTGGTTCTCAACCTTCCTAATGCTATGACCCTTTAATACAGTTCCTCATGTTGTGGTGACCCCCAACTCTAACATTTATCCATGTTACAGATGGAGAACACTGATGAAGAGAGTCTTAGGTGACCCCTGTGAAAGGATCGTTTGACCACCAAAGGGGTCTCTACCCCCAAGTTGAGAACCACTGTCCTATAGGGTAACTCTAGGAATTGCCAGAAACTCTATGGTCAACAACAGAGTTTCTGGTGATTCCTAGAGTTACTTTTGATCACTTCCAGGTTTTATCCAGAAGTGACATTGTTACCATCACCATCACCATCATCGTTAAATTCACTCTACTTTTATAGCTCAAGCTTTAAATTATGCCCACAATTGTGATTTTCCAGGATGAGTTTAGTTGCTCCAAATCCCACTTAGAACTCTACATGGCATCTTTTCTGGAAACGTAATGGATTTGGGGACAGTGATTTTTGAGCAAGTCCCTCCATTCAACTTGGCTTGTGAACATTCAGATTTACATTCTACTGGATCATTTTGTTGGAGTTGAACATTCAGATGTACCAACTGTCCTTATTTATCATGGTCAGTAGGAAATTTCATTGGCTAGGAACTTAGATAAGTGTTGAACTATTGTCTGGTTTTAAGTAAGTTTTAGCTCTGGCCTTTTCTGAAGGCTCTAGGGCCTTCACAATTCCTGGAGATTTAAGGATTGGTCCTTGGGAGGGCACATTTTGGAAAGGAGCAGGCACTCAGTGGAGATTTGCTGCTATAGGATCCACCATTTTTCTTTAGGGGAACTGATCTCTATAATCTAGAGGGGAATCATAAGCCTAGGAGCACTCCAGGTGGTTCATTTCAGAATATTTCTTGTTCTTGTTTCTGTGTCTTTTTTGTCAGTCCTAGCTAGCAAGGCTTCTTAGAGACCCTTATACTTCTCAATCAAATGTTCAAATTAGTCTGTTCAGATGTTGTCTGTGTCCCTAATTTTTTAAAATTAAATAATAAATCTGAATGAAATAAAATAATTACCCCTGAACATAGAGGAATAGATGTCAAGGAGTAAAGTCCTAGCCTTGCCTTCTAGTTTTCTATATGCAGGGATGGGACAGTATGTAAAGCCCCACCTGCAGGGATGGAACAGTTATGTAAAGCCGCACCTGCAGCTGGAAGAGATACAACCTTCAGCTAGAACTACACCAGAACCTTGAGATGAGGTACTAAAACTTGCCTGCTGTTCTTTGGCAAACTGAAGTTGCATTTCCTAAAATCCGGACAACTAGAATCAAATTCCTCCCATGCAATTTTCTTTATGAGTCTCAGAACTGTTATAAGAAATTAAGGTTTTTGCTATAGTGTCTCACAGGGTTCAGAAAACAGCAGTGCAGAAGTCACCTACTGCCATTTATGAACAAAATGACAGCATTTAAGAGACTTGTGGTGAAATCCTAAGTGGAGTCACCCCATTCTAAATCAATTAAAGTCAATGGATTCAGAAGGGGATAACGCTCTTTAGGATTACACTGTTAGCAACAGGCAGCTCTTCTGCTTCATATGAAACCAGGTGGAACCACCATGGGGGGAAATAATTTCATACATCACATTTTTAACTGTACAGTGTAGAGGGTTTTATGTTCAGTGTATAGCAGTGCAGTGTAGTGGTTAGAGCGTCAGACCCAAATCGGCATGACTTCAATTCGAATCTCTGCCAAGGAAGTTTGCCATGTGACCTTGGGTCAGTGACTTGCTTTTAGCCTAACCTGCCTCTCAGGGTTGTTAAGAGACTAAAATGGAGCAGGGGAGTAGGATATTAGCCACTTTGGGACACACTGGGGAGAAAAAGGGACGTATAAATTAAGTTAATAAATAATATGTGATATCTGACAGGAGCTTTTTGAAATGTGTGCTTTGTATGGACTGATTGCAGCTCCTTGTCAAATGCTGTTGCAAAATTGGGTTCCTTCCTTGCCTTAGCAGACCAGGTGCTCAAGAGCAGCAGCAGCAGAAGGCCATTGCTTTCACCTCCTGCATGTGAGCTCCCAAAGGCACCTGGTGGGCCACTGCGAGTAGCAGAATGCTAGACTAGATGGACTCTGGTCTGATCCAGCAGGCTAGTTCTTATGTTCTTATGTTCTTAGTAGTGTGTGAAATGGCTGCCTGTGGTCCTACCCTGAAGGAAAAATCAGCCACTCAGATGAGCCCATAGGAGTGATGCTCCAGGATCCAGTCACCTTTGAGAAGGGGGATGAGATGTTGGAGGGATCACAAGAGAAGAAACCTTGTACCGTTTAGTCTGGGAAAAAATGCAGGCTGGTGTGGAATCCTGTGGGTGAGAAAGGATCCAACCTAGTAGGTAGTCAATAAAAATCTGTTTGTGCCTGAAAGCACTGCAGAAAAAATCTAACCGTTCTTTGAAGTCATAACCAGTTTAAAGTTTTTGTGTTCAGCCACGTTTCACCTTTGTCTACCTGGAGACCTGGGCTGCTGGTTTGTGCCTTTAAAACGAACCTGTAAACAAATAAACCATCTTAGTTTTTTATATATCATTCCAGCCTCAGGGATCTCAATACTCTCCTTGTGTACCACAAAACTTACCTAACAGCAGTGAATCTAAATCCTATATACTCGCTGCCCGTAGAACACCTGGAAACTGAGGGAAAGATGTATGGTTCAAAGTGGACCTAGGCAGAGGTGGGATCCAACCAGTTCTCACCACTTCTCTAGAAGTGGTTATTAATTTTTTCTGAGTGCCGAGAAGGGGTTACTAAAGCAACCTCCCTGCCCAACAGGGACTGGAGGTGCGTGTGTGCGGCGGCGCCACTGTTTGAATCCCACCACCATCGGAACCTGTTATTAACATTTTTGGATCCCTCCACTGGACCTAGGTCCCAACAATCTTAAGAGGCTGTGTAGGGAAAAAAAGAGTTGTCACACCATTACTTCCCAAAAAGTGATGTGTTCCCAGTTAAACAGGGGGAAATATATTAGCCACTCAATACCCTCCAGATATAGGCCCGTTATGCCTTCAAATAAATACTGCAACTTCCTACCATCTGACATTTTCCGATCACTACATTTTTTGCTGTATCAAAATCGTTATGACCGGCAAGAATATTCCCACTCGAGGGGAAATCGTAACTAGCAATATATAGCAACTATATGTTTGTAGGTCACCTTTCCTTCCTTAAAAAAGTAAACAGGGCCCTTTTGAATTTATGGGGCTCGCAGCTGAACACCGCGGCTTTTATGGAGACTTCTTTGGGTCTGATTAATTAGTAATCGGGGCGGGTTTTGTGCACTCGAGTGACTCTGGTTGAGTTGATTGTAAATTGCAATCTGGTGCGAAGCCTCTGCAGGTCACATTGCTGGTTTTGCTGTGCCCCAGTGACACCATCGATTAAATCTGTGTAAACAGTCACTTTAGAGAAGTCTTTCCGTAAGGATGGAGGCTTACGTCCCTTTGGAGATTTCATAATGTTTATGTTTGCAGAGAGCAGGGGGGGGGGGGGCTTATGCTTGACTCTCAGTTATTCCAGTAGACCTTTGTTTGGGGGTTCAGATCAGGAAAAAAAAATCTTATACATGATGATGGTGTTTAGGCAGGAATTTTGACTCCAAACAGATTCACTTGATAAAAGAGGATTTCAAAAGTGCTAAAAATATTAGTGTCAGGAGAACTGAAGGTCATCTGGTTGCCAACTCCAGCCTGAGAAATTCTGGGAGGTTTGGAGGCAATTTCTATGGAGGATGAAGTCTGAAGAGGTTGAGGAGTTCAGCGAGGGGTTGCCAACTTCCATGTGGGGTCTGGAGCTCTCCTGGAATTACATCTGCTCTCCAGAAGACAGCGATCAGCTCCCCTGGACTGGAGAAAATGTTTGCTTGGGAGGGGCAAATGCTGTGGGCATCAGGTTCACCTTTGACTGGGTGCCCACAGCATTTGCCCCTCCTAAGCAAACTTCAGCAAAGTTGGCTGGTTCCTTTCAGGAGATTCACACCAGCAGGGCTGCTGTAAATTAGGTGCCCCTACCCAGAACAGCCCCCCAAGAGGCTGCCCCCAAATCTCCAGCACAGAGCCAGCTGGGCATAACAGCAAGCCCCATTGAAGTCTATGGTGGGAAAAGTTAATTAATTTTTCCCACCATAGAACTTGCTGAAGAGCCTGGCAGATTCTGTGCTTTGCAGTGGCTCCATTGTAGCCAATGGGGAATTTCTGAGTGTGTAAGCACTGGCTGCACATTTTTGAAGATAGAGGCGCCAGACTTTCAAGGAGGCTCAAGGAGGCCTCCTGGTAATAGCATCCAGACTTGGAGAGAGTTCTGAGAGAACTCAGCCAGCAGGCTTCACATGCAGGAGCAGGGAAACAAAAGTCTTTTTGGGGCCCATAAAATTGAACCCCCAGAAGCAAAGTTCACCAAGCCTGGATGCTATTACCAGGAGAGGCACCTGGAGCCACCTTGAAAGTCTGGTGCCTCTGTCTTCACAAATGTGCAGCCTGCTTACACACTCAGAAATTCCCCATTGGCTACAATGGAGCTACAATGGAGCCAAGGCACTGTAAAGCAAAGAATCTGGGCAAATTTTTGGGGTGCCTGCCTGTGATGCATTTTTAAAGCTATTGGTACCAAAATGTCAGGGTATCATCCAGAGACTGACTGATGATACCACCTGAATTTGGTGAGGTTTGGTTCAAGGGGGGGGGGGGCAAAGTTATGGGCCTAAAAGGGGTAGCCCCATCTCCTGTTAGCTCCTATTGGAAACAATGAGGGATGGGGCACCCCCTTTGGGGGTCCATAACCTTTGCCCCCCTGAACCAAACTTCACCAGACTTGGATGGTATCATCAGGACAGTCTCCAAATGATACCCTGAAATTATGGTACTGCTAGCTTTAAACATGCACCTCCTGCAGGCCGAAACGCAAAGAACATCAAAGATACCAAAGAAAATCTGACGAACCCAAATATGTTACTTGTCTTATATATATCTGAATATGTTACTTGTCTTATTCGGGCATACAGATAATGTTATGCCCGAACAAATCCAAATCCAAATTTTACTGAATTTCTAGGGTATTGACCAAGTCTACTGAGAAGTACTGTATTAATGCAGTACTTTAATGCCTTAACTCTCCGATTCAAATGGGACAGGTGAAGGGAATCAACGCATAAACAGAGAGAAAGCAATATGGAAGAACAGGAGTGGGGTTCGTGGGATTTTCGCCTGTTTCTACTGCCTGGCTGCATTGGCCTGCTCCCTGTAGTTTCTAACTGGAAAGTGCTGTCAAGCCAATTTATAGTAATCCCATAGCATTTTCTAGGCAACAGACTAGCAGAGATTGTTTGCCATTTCCAACCTTTGCGTATCAACCCTGCTCTTTTTCTTGGTGTTCTCCCATCTCCCATCCAAGTACTAACCAGGGCCAACCTTCCCAGTGGTGGGATCCAAAAAATTTAGTAACAGGTTCCCATGGTGGTGTGATTCAAACTGTTGCGTAGCGCCAATGGGGTTGGGTGGGGCACGATGGGGGCGTGGGCATTCCGGGGGCGTGGCATTCCTGAGCGGGGCTGTGGCAAGGACGCAGCCGCTGCACTGGTCCTTGGACGGGAAACGAATGTATGCAGGCGCGGGCTGCCACGCACACCGGTGCACCTCCTGCTAGACTGCTTCAAGTTCTTCATGCTACTGCTGAGAGGAGGGGCATAACTAAGGCAAAAATCATGTGACAAAATCAATAATTAGTAACCCTCTCTCGGCACACACAAATAATTAGTAACCTACTCTCGGGAACCTGTGAGAACCTGCTGGATCCCACCTCTGAACCTGCCTTAGAATCCAATAGTATCTCCCAGATCCTGCAGGCTTAGTGTAGTGGTTAAGAACAGTGGACTATAATCTTGAGAACCAGGTTTGATTCCCCACTCCTCCACATGAATGGCAGACTGTACTCTGGTGAACTGGGTCAGAACACTGAAATTCAAAATGGGACAAACAAAACACTCTGGCAGTTTGCAAATCGAGGGGAGGGGGGTTAGCAGCAAGAAGAAAATCAGGACAGGCTTATGTTTCTCCATGCTGCAGAAAACTCTTGATTCTCACGTTTACGGCTAGTCATTCTGGATTGGTATCAAAAGTGAACAATTAAAAGCTATCTGTATCTTGTAGCTGGGAGCCCAGCTGCTTTACCCCCTTGCTGAGGAAATAAATGGCTATCGTAGTTGGATCCTGTTTGGTGCGACACTCTCTGAACAAAGTCTCCGTTAATTACTAAAGCCTGATTGTACTCAATAGAAGTTTTCAATGGAAGGCTAGCAAACACAGCCGTCCCATTTCAATTTACAGCGCATGATACATTTTTTTTAAAAAGCAGAATAATTCTATTTTGCTGGCTTCTATAGACAGAACAGATTTGTTTACTGATACCATTATAATTCCTCGGGGTGTGAATGCTGCAATATGTAAGAGGTGAAGAGACCAGCTGGAAGGCAGGTATTCTGCAAATGTGTTAAGGAAGGCAGACGGTCGTAATGCAAACAGAAAATGGAAAACTTAAAAAAAAATGGATTGCCCAAGAGATCAAACTGGGTAAGAAGCTTAGTTGCCTTGAATTCATGCTGCGCCCAGCAGAGATTTATATATTTAGCCGTCATAAAGAATGGATTTACTGGGACCCTCCCCCCCCAAAAAAAATCCTCATCTTTTTCATATTGCCTCCATTCAGTAGTATCCTTGGGACTACACTGGGATGCAAGGGACTCTTTACAGTTGAAGTTAAATTTGCACGGATATTTTTGTAACTGTTGAGCTATTTGTTTGTTTAGCATATTTTTTGAGAATGCCTTTCTACCCAAAGGTCCTAAGGAACAAGAAAACAGTAAATGTAACCAAATTTCATTACTCCTCTGTATATTTGTGTGTGTGTGTGTGGGTGTTCTCAGAGATCAGGATGCCTTTTTCCTTGACTGAATAACCCAATTTGATAGTTACCCAGAGACACACATGGACACCAGCGATCCAGACTTGACCAGCCTGCCCCGACTTACCAAACATCTCTGCCAGGACGAAGAGAGCTGGTGGCAGATCCCGGTCCTGGAGGCAAAAAGCCCTCAGTTGCAGTGGTTGTCAGCCCTGTATGAGGCTGGGGGAGGAGGTGCAGCTGGGGAGAAACAGCCCAACGAAGGCCAGGTCTCCCCTTGGGCCTCCATGGCTAGAAATGAACTCAATGACCTCCAAGAGACGGCAGCATGCTGCTTGGTCCTCTCTGGCCACCCTGGAAGAGGTGGGGATTTGAACACAGATGCTAGGAACACCTTAGCCTTTTGCATAGCATGGAGGAACACCTTAGCCAGCAGCCTACAGGATGGCACTAGCACAGAATCCATCATTTCTCAGTCCAAAGTGGATGTGCACATGATTTACACACAGCATCTTTTGGGGATGATCCCACAGCGCACAGTGGCCCAGACTTGGGTTATGTGTTTGGTTTAGAGAGCCTTATCAACACAATTGCACAGATGCAGGATGAAAACAAATAACTTTGGGTGGAACTCTTCAATGGTGACCTCCTCACCCCTACATACACTGATAGAAACAGTAGGACCATTACTCAGTCACTGAAAGCAAACCTTAGCCAGCAGAGAAATGCATCCAGCCCTCTCCTCAGGTGACGAGGAGAGGAACAAGGGCAGGGACAAGCAAATCACAGCTGTGAAAGAAATGGGTGGTGGGGCCAATCACACGGAAGCCAGAAGGGTAAGGAGCAAGCAACGGGTAAATCCTCTTATAGGAGGGTATTGGGGGAAGAGCATCAGGGACTTAAGAGGGCTGGGATATGAAAGGGGGTGGGGCAACCCCTGCAAAACGAAGGCCGTGAGCAGAGGCCAAAGAGGATGTGGGCTGGGAGGTTCTCGAAGCATGGGAAACCTGTTAGCCAGGGAAGGAGGAGACTCTTTGCTTTCATCTTCTACCTACTCTGAGGTCAGGGACGCTTTCCAGGAACCTGAGGCAGGAAATGTGATGGGTCCAGAGGAGACAAGACATCATCATCATCATCATCATCATCATCATCATCATCATCATCATCATCATCATCATCATCATCATCATCATCATCATCTAAATGATGCCCATTTGTGTGCAACCATACCAAAAGGTGATCTGTAACTGTAAAAATGATATGTAACTAAATGGGATAAATTTAATCATTGCCATAAAGGAAATGTCCAAAATGGATTTTGGCTCAGTCACTATGTTGATCTGTTGAAGTGGATGAAAATTTGGTTCTAGTAGCACTTCATCAGTTGTCTATTGAAGTGTACTTTGACTCATGAAAATTTATACCCTCATCTTTAAGATGATACAAAATGGGGAAATAACCCTCCCCCAAATAATGCCCAGACAGAATGAAAACTTACAACAAATACATATGAAAACAAAAGGCGGGGGTGGGGGATGTTCATGCAACCCTATTCTAGGCAGGATTTGGGGTGATTTTTTTACCCAGACCCTTTGACTGTAGTGCTTAACAGAAAGAAATAATAACCTAGAAGGTGCCTGGAGGTGACTGGAGACCATATGAGAGCAAACAAAATGAAGCCTACTCCCAACAAAATTAAACCACTATTGACTGGATTTAAAGATGATGTGAAAATAAATGTGAAGCAGACATTGCCAAGGGTAGCTCATGGACTGGTGGTAGGTTGTCGGATGCTGCAGAATAGCTCCTGCATCCCCTGCCCCCCACCCAAAATGTTTAAATACCTGCTTTAGGCTTAAATAAATGTTTTTATTTCATAGGATTTTTTTCTTTTTGCTACTTAGCTGATAGCTTCATCTAAGTAGAAGGATAGAAGGAGAGTTTGGATTCATACTCAGCCTTTCTCTCCTGTAAAGAGTCTCAGGCCATTTCTGCACAGCCACGCTGCGAGGGTGAGTCGGTGTAAACGACGCCGACGCACCCCCCCGGGACCGTTTGCACAGACGGTCCCGGTAGGGGTGGGGAAGACAGCACAGCCTGCGTAGAGGCTGCGCCATCCCCCGAACGCTTTACCGTCCCTCCGACCTTCCAGTGCATCGCCCAGGCCAGGGGACGTGCCCCCTGCCCTGCGCGACAGCTCTGGAGTTACTACTTAGGGCAGGGGGGGCGTGTCCTCTGGCCTGGGTGATGCGCCGGAAGGTCAGAGGAATGATAAGGCATTCGAGAAAGGGGGGGGGTAAATGGCACCTTCCAGCCGCTGCCATTTGCACAGCAGTGGTTGGAAGCCTCTGTTTCCAAAAAACCTCACTCAAGGAGCAAGGTTTGGAAACAGCGGCTTCGCGCCACTTGGGGCTTGTGAGGCTGCCGTGCGAACCCCTCCCCAGGGACGCTGTTTTTAGTGTCCCTGAGATGCTGTATTCCGCCTGTGTGGAAACAGCCTATGAGTGGATTACAAACTTCTTCTGTTCCTCTCCCCACAACAGATACTTTGTGAGGTAGTTGGGGCTGAGAGAGTTTAAACTGTGAATAGCCCAAGATCACCCAGCAGGCTTCATGTGGAGGAGGGCGGGAAACAAATCCAGTTCACCAGATAGGACTCCATTGTTCAGGTGGGGGGGGCAGAAAATGCAGTGTGCACACCAGGCACTGTATGGGCCAGCTTCGCCTCTGCGCCCCACTTGAACCAAGCTTGTTGTATGGGAATGTTTTAGGTTAACCATAAACTGACTCACCACCTTGATTTTATTAATTGTAAATTATAGAATTGGATTATTTTAAATATTGTTATTGAATTTGATGTTATGCGACTATCATGTTTTAACAGATTTGAGCCCAAAGGGGAAGGGCAGTCTAGAAATTCAATTAATAGTAATGTATTATTAATAATATCAATAATGTTATATTATAGTCAAGTGAATGAACCCAAAGGACAGTCAATGAGATTAATTAATAAGAATAAGAATATATTAGTTTTGTGTTATTGGTTTTATGTTTTGTGACTATCATAGTTTAAACACAGAAAGACAGAAAGGGGAGGGGCAGTCTAGAAATTTAATTAATAATAATATATTGATAATGTTATATGATAGACAAGTGGATTAAGCCAAAGGAGAGTCAGAATCTCAAAATTATTCTTACTTATTCCTATTTTTTATTTAAATCCCAATTGTCAACTCAATTAAGGCTTTGAGTGGCTATTGACTTTATCCTTTTCTCCTCCACTTTTAAGAAGAGTAGAAGAGAAGAAGAGTTTGGATTTATTTCCCCCTTTCTCTCCTGCAGGAGACTCAAAGGGGCTTACAATCTCCTTGCCCTTCCCCCCTCACAACAAACACCCTGTGAGGTAGGTGGGGCTGAGAGAGCTCCGAGAAGCTGTGACTAGCCCAAGGTCACCCAGCTGGCATGTGTGGGAGTGCACAAGCTAATCTAGTTCACCAGATAAGCTTCCACAGCTCAGGCGGCAGAGCTGGGAATCAAACCCGGTTCCTCCAGATTAGATACACGAGCTCTTAACCTCCTACGCCACTGCTGCTCCCCCAAAACAACTTTATGAAGTAGGTTCGGCTGTGAGATTGTGATGGGTTTAAAGTCGCCTGTCAGACACTTATGGTAGGAGGGAGGATTGAAACGTGGCTGATCCAGGTTTGGAACTCTAACCACTGTACTCCCCAGTCTCTGTATATCAGGTTTCTTGCAGGAAAGCCATTCTGGGGGCTCTTTACACGTCCCTGCAGTTAGAGGATCATCCTTATAAAATTCCCTTGAGGGGGACAACTTAAACACAAAGATGCAAACGGATGCACATTGTACCACAATGGTTATCTGGGACAACTTGATTTGTTTTTTTTAGTGTCCTTGTCCTTAAAATGCTATTTAATTGAAACGTCAGTCACTCTTGAAATCCCTGGCAGGTTAGTGAGAAGTCCTGCACCCAAAACCAAAAACATTCATTTCAAAATCAGCAGTTCAAAAATAAAGCCACGTAGTTTAATTTTAAACCCAAAGCGTCATCATATTTGGGAAGTGCAATGGCATGCAAACCAGAACCTCATTGTATGTGGGAGTTGCTACTTCCTTCCCAACGAGAAATGCCAACATTTACGTTGTAACTTTCCTTTGGAGTTATTTGTTATGATTTTGGATGGATTCTAATTTCAAAATTTCCCCAGGAAGTATGTTTCAGTTTGAAAAATAGCTCAGGGTTTATACAAGAGAGCTAACATAGTATAACGGCTTGAGTAGCTGTCCCCAGTGAGAAGAAGAGAAAATGAAGAGTTTGGATTTATACCCCATTTTTCTTGCTCGCAAAAGCAGCTTACAAACTCCTTCTCTTCCTCTCCCCACAATAGACACCTTGGGAGGTAAGGTGGGACTGAGAGAGTTCTGAGAGAACTGTGACTAGCCCAAGGTCACCCAGCAGGAATGTAGCAGCCATCCTGGAACCCCTCCATTCAGAGAAGAAGAAGAGTTTGGATTTATACCTCATCTTTCTTTCCTGTAAGGAGTGTCAAAGTGGCTTACAAGTTCCTTCCCTTTCCCTTCCCACAACAGACACCTGGTGAGGTAAATGAGGCTGGGAGAGTTCTGAGAGAACTGAGACAAGTCCAAGGTCACACATCTGGCTACATGTGGAGGAGTGAGGAAATAAACCTGGTTCACCAGATAAGAGTCTGCTGCTCATGTGGAAGAAGAAGAAGAGTTGGATTTATATCCCCTCTTTTTCTCCTGTAAGGATACTCAAAGGGGCTTACAAATTCCTTTCCTTTCCCCCCTCACAACAAACACCCTGTGAGGTAGGTGGGGCTGAGAGAGCTCTGAAGAATTGTGACTAGCCCAAGGTCACCCAGCTGACATGTGTTGGAGTGCACAAGCTAATCTAGTTCACAAGATAAGCTTCCACAGCTCAAATGGCAGTGTTCTGCCCCCCAAGTGAATCTGTTTTTTGTGCCCTGTACTTGGCTAGGACAGAGTGGGGGAGACACAAGTCAGGTTCAACAGTTCAACAATAGGTTTATTACTTAAGAGAATCAAGACCCTGACTCCTCCCTTGGGTATATCTAAATCAGAGTACTTGCTTCTCTTGAATAGATTTGAAGCTGCAGACTGTGTCTTCTCTTGGCTGCTTTCAAGAAAGTCCACTGTGTCTTGCTTCCTTTTAGTTCTTTCAGTCTTTGTCTGGTTCTAATTGCTGTTAACCACAACTTGTGCTCTATGGACCACCATATACGTCACGAATATTCCAGTCTCCAGCTACCCTTGGCACCTCGCTCTGACTGACTAGAGCTAAAACAGGGGATTGCTGGGTAAAAAGGGAAGACTGCCTCCTGGGAAAATGTCTTAATGGGACAGGGGCTAACTGAAATTCCCTCCCTTAGAAGACTTAACAATGAACTAAACCCATACTAATTATGGGGAAAACTAAAGCTTAATGGGGAAATAACAAAAGCCTCTTTGGGGGCATGACAGGAAGAGTGGGGAATCAAACCTGGCTCTCCAGATTAGAGCCCAGCACTCTTAACCGCTACACCATACTGGCTCTCATAGAGCCTGTGGGAGCTATGGTGCCCATGAACCAAGGACATAGGTAAGGGGGTGTTCCTGGGTTCAACCCCCCCCTCCCATTACATGTCTGAAGCTCTGCCCCGTTGGTGGTATTTTTTTTAGTGTTTTTTCAGTTTTTGATGTGTAGGGGGCGCAGTTTTTAGGCTAGCAGCACCAACATTTCAGAGATTTGTTGGGAGACTCTCCTGATGATACCACTCAAGTTTGGTGAGGTTTGATTCAGGGGGTCCAAAGTTATGGACTCCCAAAGGGGGTGCCCCCATCCCTCATTGTTTCCAATAGGAGCTAATAAAAGATGGGGGTTACACATTTGAGGGTCCATAACTTTGGACCCCCTGAACCAAACTTCACCAAACCTGGGTGGTATCGAAAGGAGAGTCCCCTAAAGACACCCTGAAAGTTTGGTGCTGCTAGATTAACAATTGCACCCCTGACAGCAGGCACACCCCCCCCCCAATTTCATTGGAAACAATGTGATCCCTTCACCAGCACCACTGCCACTTCTGCTGCCCAAAGGAGCATGGACGCCACTACAGGGGTGGTTCCGTTGATGGTGGGCACCACTCAGCTCTGCAGCAGTCAAATGCAGAAGTTTGCCCCTGCGCTGTTGGTCCTTCGCCACAGGAGGCTATGCTGGAGTGAATGGAGGTGTTCTGTGGGTATCCCTTGGAGGGCCCCCCCGACTTTAGTAGGCTTCCCTTTATTTATTTATTTATTTATTTATTTATTTATTTATTTATTTATTTATTTATTTATTATATTTTTAGACCGCCCTCCCCAATAGGCTCAGGGTGGTGTACATCATAATTAAAACATACAATAAAATATAAAACAGTAGTTCCATCTGTAATTTTGACCCAGGAATGCCCCCTTTTCTGTGTGCAGGATTATGTCACCAAAAAGAGTGACATTAACTGTTCCCCTGGATGAGGCTTTTCATGGCCAGCTGGGGGGGGGGGGTTCTCTGTTTTCCTGGTAGCTGTGCCGCCAAACACCTCTCTGAAGATGGTCCGCCCACCCACCCCTTTGGACTGGGCTGCCTATCACAGAGATGGTTGTATGTAGCCTTCATGACCATCAAGAAGACAGTTTGTGGCATTTTCTGTGGACTCAGCATATGAGGGGGAACGAGGGTAAACACAGCAAAATTAGGCAGATTTACATCCCACTGAGTGAAATATGAGATCCTTAAGTATATGCATATTTTAAAAACAGTTGGGCTAAAGTTGCAGTCTGGTGTGCCTTATTTATTTATTTATTTATTTATTTATTTATTTATTTATTTATTTATTTACTTCATTTGGACCATTTCCTACAATGGGGATCCCAACCATCTATCCTGAAAGTATGTGTCTGGTCCAAGGTCCTCTAAGATGCTTCCATGGCAAAGCAGGAATCTGAACATGAGCCTCTCAGATCCTAGTTCAGTGATGGCGAACCTTTTCGAGACCGAGTGCCCAAATTGCAACCCAAAACCCACTTATTTATTGCAAAGTGCCAACACGGCAATTTAACCTGATTACTGAGGTTTTAGTTTAGAAAAAATGGTTGGCTCCGAGGCGTGCATTTCTCGGGAGTAAGCTTGGTGGTAGTTGGTGGCTTTGCTTTGCTTTGAAGCAACCGTACAACTCTTCCAATGGGTGAATCACAACCCTAGGAGGGTTTACTCAGAAGCAAGCCCCATTGCCAGCAACTGAGCTTACTCCCAGGTAAAGGACCGCATTTTAGTTCTTCGCATGAAAATCAGTAGGGTTTAACAGCGTTTAACAGGGTTACCTACACTGCTTCCCCAAAACTAGGTCTTAATGCTAATAATTGAGCCCAGCGACCCAGGCCAGCCTAGATGTGTGTGGAGATGTGGGGGCAACTCTGTTTGCACGTGCCCGCAGAGAGAGCTCTGAGTGCCACTTCTGGCACCCGTGCCATAGGTTCGCCACCACTGTCCTAGTTCAACACTCTTAGCATTACATCACACTGCCTTTTTAAAAATGTGGCATATCCAGCTCAACCACACTCCACTCAATAAGAATTACTTCTGAGTAAAAATGAAGGTGGCCAGGTATCCCTTGGCAACTGGTGCAGAATGAGGGGGAAACTTACAAGCAGCAAACTAAGGTTTCAAACCTCTGTTTCGTTAATGCGACTTCCAGTGTGCTCTGGAAATGTTGTCATCACATTGCTGGCAATGTGGGGATGATCTGGTAAGTGATAGAAGCTGTTTTTACCATAGAGCACAGGTGTCAAACTCGCGGCCCTCCAGATGTTATGGACTACCGTTCCCATGAGCCCCTGCCAGCATGGCAAATTGACCATGCTGGCAGGGGCTGAGGGGAATTGTAGTCCATAACATCTGGAGTGCCAAAGGTTGCAGGGGTCAGGGATGATGGGAACTGTAGTCCATAATATCTGGAGGGCCGCAAGTTTGACACCTATGCCATAGAGCAGTGGTGGCGAACCTTTGGCACTCCAGATGTTATGGACTACAATTCCCATCAGCCCCTGCCAGCATGGCCAATTTGCCATGCTGGCAGGGGCTGATGGGAATTGTAGTCCATAACATCTGGAGTGCCAAAGGTTCGCCACCACTGCCATAGAGTATTTGCCCCAATACCAGCGTGTCCACATGTTGCTGGCAACGTGATGACCTCACTTTCAGTGGCGCTAAAAGTGATGTCGACGTGTCACTAGAGTCAGAGAACTAAGCCTCAGGTTCCTGCTGGTAGATCTCCCTGTTAGCCTGAATGGTGCCAGGAGAATGGGATCCAAAGCAGGGGATCCCTCCCCTCCAGTGGGGATCTGGCAACCTTAGTAAAAACAGCTGCAATTATATGCACACTTACTTGGGCATAAGTACCATGGGGTTAACTGAATACTAGCAAATGCATGCCATTGGAGGATTGCAGCCTCCTTACCAAAGCAGAGACTTTTTCAGATTGGAAGCTGTGGCAACCTGTAGGAAATTGTTGCATGCTATCATAATGGCTGGGCTCCAGAATGAAGAAGACTTTTGCAAATCAGCAGGGTCATCGCCTGAATAGCATATGAATATGAAGCTTGTCAATATTGGAGCACATCTGCTTAACTCCCTTACAAAAATCACTTGGGGGAAAAAGGACGTCACATTGTGCCATGCAGTGGTCTTGTCCTGCTCTAATTGTTAAATCTGGTGAGTGGCTTTCTCCCCCCCACCCCCACCCCCTTCTTTCCTCATGCACACAAAAAATTAAAAATTACTATTCTCATTCATAATTAATTCAGGCACAGGGCTGCACACAGGGCCATGCTAAATTTTTAAAAACTATTAAATACAATCTCGCTGTGAGAAGGATTTTCATTCACCTGTTGTTAGCTGCTTCCTACTCCTGGTTCAGACATCTTCCTTTGTTTTCTTTACATAGTTTTGCCTTTGCATCACAGACTTGCCCAGTGGTAGTGGGGAAATTGCCTGGCTGCTTTCTCTAAGGTGAAGAGTGAGATGTTCAATAGGATCACTAGACAACCGCCACAATTACTCATACCCATCACCTCCCGAAGCCCTGGGATCTGTAATTTCCAGGGATCCTGACATCCCAAATAATGGGAGAAGGGCAACGAGGATGATTGAGGGATTGGAGCACCTTCCTTATGAGGAGAGGCTGCAGCGTTTGGGACTCTTTAGTTTGGAGAGGAGACGTTTGGAATATGCTGCCACAGGAGGTGGTGATGGCCACTAACCTGGATAGCTTTAAAAGGGGCTTGGACAGATTTATGGAGGAGAAGTCGATTTATGGCTACCAATCTTGATCCTCTTTGATCTGAGATTGCAAATGCCTCAACAGTCCAGGTGCTTGGGAGCAAAAGCCGCAGAAGGCCATTGCTCTCACATCCTGCATGCGAGCTCCCAAAGGCACCCGGTGGGCCACTGCGAGTAGCAGAGAGCTGGACTAGATGGACTCTGGTCTGATCCAGCTGGCTTGTTCTTATGTTCTTATGTTCTTAATGACTGAGGAACCCTGGGGAAACTACATATCCCAGAATGCTTGGGGCACAAGTTCAGCACAATTTAAGATATTAAGGTGAAAAACCTCTCTGCCGTTGCCATCAAGTAGGGTTGCAAACTCCAGGCTAAGGAAGATTTCATGGCGGAGCATGGGGGGGGAGGGGGGGGACTCAGGAAGAAGAGAGTCCTGAACAGGGTATAATGTCATAGAGTCCACCTTCCAGCCATTTTCTCCAGGGAAACTGATCTTAGTCACCTGGAAATCAGTTGTAATTCTGGAAATCCTACCACCAAACAAATGAAAAAGGAATTAAGGTATTGGGGGCAAGCCAAAGTTCTTTTTAGTAGCTTAGGGGAAATCAATTTGCTTTAAGGAAAAGGGGGCAGGAGGAAAGATTACCTCTCCCCCAAATCTCGGATTGGGAGGTGCTGATGAATTTGTTACCTAGCATTAAAGTATCTATTGCCTTCTCATGGACAAAAATTTCATCCTCCTTGATGCAGTAACTTAGAAGGATTTGGTCAACTACGCAGTTTCAATTGACATACTATCAAGGAATAGATTCAGATTTACTTTTATTTATGATCAAAGACTAGCAGTAAAGCATGGAATAAAACAATGCAACTTTCAGAATAATAAAATGAAGGACATTCCAAGGAAGCCATAATGTTGTTCATGATTTATCAATTGCTTTATCAAGGATTGGTTTAAAATGAATCAACTGACCAGTCTATAGAAAAATGGATTTTATTTATTGATCATTTTGACTAGGGCCCCTTCCGCACACGCAAAATAATGCATTTTCAAACCACTTTCACAACTGTTTGCAAGTGGATTTTGCCATTCCGCACAGCTTCAAAGAGCACTGAAAGCAGTTTGAAAGAGCATTATTCTGCATGTGCGGAATGAGCCTATGTGATTTTAGGATAATATTCAACTTTTAAAAATGTTATGAATAATGTTATATGTGGAAGAAAAAATCCCTTTAAATATAATGAATACGGGAATTATTTTGTGGAATACTGGGATTTAATGTCGTTCTTTGCACTTATCGTTCTACATAGCTGATTTTGTGTTTATAACAACTTTTTAAAACATGCACAGAGAACTGATCACATATCTCGCAAGAGTCATTTGTGCAGAAATAAAATGTCTTGAGGATGTTTTAAAAACCATTTTGAGAAAGAAGTTTGCAAAGCTCTCTTCCTCAAAATGTCTTCAGAATGTTTTATTTTTCTTAACCTGGGTTTTTCAAAAATCACTAAACTCACTAATCACTAATAAATTCCTTTATTGAAAATATTGCAATAGCACTGCATTACACATATTAAATATCCATAGATTTGAATTTTGGTTGGACAACACTGTTTGAATACACAACACAAACATTTCAGATATACTCTGACAAATATATAATGGAATAAGCTGCAGGTAACAGTAGTGAAATATATCAAATATCTAAAAACCTTTTGTTTGCTGTTGGCAAGAGTCTTGTTACAGGCAAATTACCTTTTAAGGAGTATCCTGGTATGTCTCCAAGATGTTACACTAATAGCGACTCATACATTACAGGGACATTCTCTCAGAATAGTACCACCAGTGGTCAAGAGTTTTCAGTGGGGAAAAAAAGTATAAATGCATCGTGCCCCGTGTTAAATATCCTAGTTCTGTTTTTCACATGATAAATTGTCTACAAGGATGCTAATTATTTGTAGGGAACTATGTGTGACATAAAATAAATAAATAAATAAATAAATAAATAAATAAATAAATAAATAAATAAATAAATAAATAAATAAATAAATAAATAAAATCACTAAATCTCCAGCCCCTCCCCCCCCAACCCTAGCTGAAGATGTTTCCTGGCTGCTGCGTGAACAAAAGCAACAGGAAATGCTTTATTTCTCTCGCCCACACCTCATTTTCACTGTTCACACCCGCTATTTTGTGTGCTGCAGCAGATTCTTCATGCAGGTTCCCCCATGGAGGTTTCCTCTGCTTGCAGCTTATCTGCACACAATTTCACTCTATAAAGTATGTGAATAAAGTTAGTTTTGTCTAGCAACCTTGTGCATGTGTTGTTTTTCCTTTTTTGTTGTTTTGAGGGGTATATCTGTGAAGCTACGACATCATGATTAGAAAATCTGCAATATCCGCATATTAGTGTCATTGTAGCTTTGCAGACATCCCCCTCAAAAAAGGAAGATCAATAGGCAAAACAAACTTTATTAATCTACTTTTTACTGTTTTGACTGGCAACTCTTGTGTTCTCCACCCTGTGGGAACACAAAAAGCCAACACAGATCTTTTAAAAACATCTGCAGGATGTTTTATTTCTGCTGTGCAAAAATGACCAAAGTTTCTTCTAGTTTGACTATCACACATTCTTCCACACAGGCAAAATGAGGAGTCTCTCTTTTTTTTAAAGTGAAAGTTGTTCAGTGCTCACTAGAACATATATGGAAGAATGCAAGAAAACAAGAAGAATTTGTCCGATCTATCTTCCTTACTGTTCCCCCACAATTTGAAAAGAAGTAGTTTGGCATGGAAATATCTACCCTGTGGCATTTCTCCTGCTTTACCCAGCACCTAGTCAATGCATTGTCTGCTGGCTCAGTGATCTTGGCAGTTCGACAGATTCATATTTGCACATGGATGAACTTCTCTGGAAACAGTTTCTTCGGTGCGTGAGGCACAAACATGCTTCCCATCAATGTTTTCAACACAACACAACACAAGCCTTTATTGGCATATAAAACGACAAAATTTTTAAAACAAAACAAGGTTAAGAAATACAGTTAAAATTACTAATTTCCAGTATAAAATTTGCAACAGTTTCACAAAAGAGTACATCAGAGCTGTTCAGAAGATTGGGTATCTTATAACACTCATGCCACTGAGAACATTGCAAGAAAATGGAATTCATGTATTTCATGCGTATCTTATTGTATTTAGGACATAGAAACAAAGAATGGTCAAGTGTTTCAACCGTAGTCATATCACATGAACAAACTCTTTTAGAACGTTCCATATTCTTAAATCTTCCCTCCAGCCGAGGGAATGTGAGTCATTCTTGTTCTCATTTTACCTGGTCCCCCTCAGTCCACAAATGCACTGTTGTCATTTTTGTAACTTTCTGTGAGGAACTCTGATGATTCCTTAATATGTGCAACAGTTAAAACCTTGATATGTGCAAAAGCTGAAACCTTCCTGTAAACGTTTCTATTTTTCTGCCCACTGATATCATGCTTGCAGGACGTTTATTCACAAAACTATGTGGATGTCATTTTCACAATGCATATTTATTTACCAAAGCAGATATTCTACCTCTCTCGAGACTTGCTCAAGGTAGATCACAAGATAAAAACAGACACAATAGTATCATATGGATCACAATGATAAAATTATGCATAGGAAAGCAAGGCGTAACAACAGTACTAAGCAGACTAAAATGGTATCCACAAAATGAGGCTCAAGCTACAAGGAGACCATAAAACAGCTAAGAAAGATGGTGCACTTCAATTAAAAGCCTTAAGAGAAATGTTTTGCTCCGGCAGCTAAGAGAAAGTAAAGTAGGCACAGTTTTCAAGGGGGTGGTAGTGGTGGACAATACTATTGAATCACAGCCAACATAATGCCACCCATGCAGTTTTCAAGACTAAGAGCTATTCAGAGGTAGTTTGCTCTTGCCTGCCTCTGGTGGTTTCAGCACGGAGGCGGAAGGGGTCGGGTCGGAGTATTCCACGCCGACCCGACCCCTCTGGGACCGTTCGCATGAACGGTCCCAGAACCGGCTGGGACGACTGCGCAGAGCTGCGCCGTTGTCAGGGCGACCTTCCTGTCCTGCGGCCCTCTAGCGCGTCGCCGAGGCCAGGGGACACGCCCCCCTGCCCTATGCGACCGCTCTGGAGTCGCAGGGCAGAGGGGACGTGTCCCCAGGCCTCAGCGATGCGCCGGAGGGCTGCAGGACAGGTAGGTAGAGGGCGGAAGGGGGGAGGACACCTTGGAGCTGCTGCCATTCGCACGGCAGTGGCTCCAAGCCGCCGTTTTCCGAAAACCTCGCTTCCCAAGCGAGGTCGGAAAACGGTGGCTTCGCGCCGGTCAGGTGGAGCGAGGGCAGCGCGGCTGCGAAGCAGCTGCACCCCCTGTGCGAATGGCTCCCTGGGGATGGTGTTTTTGCCGTCCCCAGGGCGCCATATTCCGCCCGTGCGGAAGGGGCCTTTGTGTAGTGATTCTGGATTTCCTTGGTGGTCTCCCATCTAAGTACTAGCCAGGGCTGACCGCCCCACTTAGCTTCCATGATCTGGTGAGACCAGACTAGCCTGGGACATCCAGCTCAGAGTAAACATTCCAAAGCTGATGAGCTACCACTGAAAAGTCACGACACCCTTCAGCTTTGCCAACATGGTTGCAGAGAGCAGAGCTTGGGGAGATAATCTTAATCTGAAGCCTGGACTGACCAGGAGAAGATGGTCCTTCAACTATCCGGTCACAAAGGCCATTCCAAGCATTTTGAATTGAACCTGGAAACAAAGAGGCAGCCAGTTCAAAGCTGATTATCCAGCCCCAACATGACCTGGCTGCTGCATTTTGGATCAATTGAAGTTTCTGAGCAGCCTGCCAAAGCAGTCTGCCTTGTAAACAGCATTACAGTAATGCAACCGGGATGTGTCCTGAGCATGGATCACTTTGAAAATATCTTACTTTTTAAGGAGGCTCTAAAAAAGTAGTTGGATTAACTAATGAAACTATAAGCAGGAACACTGTAATGTATTATTCAATGTTATATGGCTGTCAAGCCCTCATTGAGGATGGGGAATTCTGTGTCTCCAGGATTTGGATGTCCGAGGCCAGCCTTATCTCATCAGATCATGGAAGCTAAAGACAATAAGGTCTCATCTACTTACAGGAAGCTCTTACTATAGAGTTTTTGACCATTCATAGATCAGGAAGTGACAAGGGAATTGTTATAAACTCTATGGAAGGAACTTGTACTTTTTTGAGACCTTGTTTATATTTTTTATTCCCGAGACACTGTCTTTACACAATCATCCTGCCTGGCTCTGCCTATCAACCCTATCAACATCTAACTTAATTGTGCATCATATTCTTCTTACATATCCAAATAATTGTTTTTCACTGTATGGACAATTAACTTAAGTGGGCAACAATTTTCATATCTGATTATGTCTTCTTTTTTCAAAACCTGAGACAATGTTCAAACTTTCTGCATGTTCAGGACTCTCCTCCACAACAGCAGATTTGTAGGTTTACTACTGGGGCATGCGTACATAAGTGCACGTGCACTCACAAAACAGTGCATATTTACATTATATGATTGTGTTCTTACTTTACCTGAGGAAAGGATATTGGAGAAAGAGACCATATTAACTGCCACCTGGAATCATTAGCTGTTTTCCTTCTGTCTTCCTTCCTTCAAAAATATTTTTATCTAGATTTTCCACATGATATCTGTTCAAAGCAGTTCACAATAAAATTTTATTTATTTATTTATCAACATAAAATCAACATAAACATTAGAATAAACATAAACATAAAATCAACATAAACATTAGAATCAACATAAACATTAGAATAAATAATATTGCAATTACACTAAAAACCTATCAAACAAAAATAACATTTGTTTCCATATTTGTAAAACAGTTTCCTCAATTTCCTGGAGCCTTGATAAATAACCCCAAGAAGGGTGTACCTTGAATCGCCTCACATTCTTCTTTTCATTCTCTTCCCCTTTCCATTTTTTCGTATCATGTGAGCTACTTTGAGTGGTTTGGCAGAAACATGGAACAAAAACAACCATGATATAATACCAACAATTTTTCTGATTTGCTTTTCTTCAAACACTGGTCCATACTTTACGTTCATCCAAAATGCCAGGATTAAATTGACCTGAGTGGAGTGAAATCACAAAACACAAAAATCATGCCAATGAATCGTGCCTCAGTATCAGGGTGCCCCTGACTGTAGCAGGCAAAATAGTTTATAGTTTAATAGATAGTTTAATACGGCCAAAGGCCAGCAAAGACAAAACAAAACAACAGCACACATTCACAACAGCAAATAGGCAAAATGTATTTGCATGTTTATGTCATAACTCTTCAAGTACTCTCTATTATTGACACTCTGATCTATGCACAGCAATTTCAGGAACCGGACTTTGACAGCATCCATCACCCACTGGGTTGTGTGAATTGGCCATTTGGATTGTCAACAACCTTTAATCCCTGTTTCAGAAGGTATTGATTGGAATGGATTGTGACGTGCAGGCCATTTATAAATCCAAGCAATGAAGTAGCTCAAAAATTATTGTCATTATGGAACTTCTGAATCCAGTAGTAAAGTATGGAGCTAACTGTAGGAATGGACAGTTGGATGTTGCCAGTCATAAAAGTCATCTGACTTTCCTGGCATCGGATTAGATAATCTGTATCTGAGGCAGCCACAGGCTTCTTGGAATGAATTAACATTGTGAATTAATTGGTAGGAATTTCATGGAGCCTCCCTCTCTCTTAATGTTTCCTCCAATTCCCCAAGAGATAGCCTTTCCCCCAGTAAATCTTAGCCCTGTGATTGATCAGGTGAGTTGCCTTGGCCAATCACTCAGTCTTTCCTAGAAGGGAACGAAAATTTAAACCACAGTTAGCCAATACATTGGGCAGTTTGCACTGTGTGTGGCCCTTTACACACACATCTCCTACAAGGTTTGTAAAATGTTTGTGAAACATTTGCAATCCCCCCCTTCTCACAGTCACTCCCTCAAAATTATTCCTAATTTTTCCTTTTTTAAATTCTGTGTTGAATCTGTGCATCAATACATCATAGCCTCTTGCTGCATTCTATCCTCGATGCTTAGAATATTGCCCCCCCCCACATAAAAGAACAAACAGAGAAATGCTGCAAATAAACAAATGAGGGGGAATTGAGCTCAGAAAATGGCACCAAGAAGGAAGTTCAGGGACCAGAGAAGCATGGGAAATGTAGTCAATAGATCACAGAGCAACTGAAGAAATTTCCAAAATGTTTGTCAGAAAATTGCTTTAAAAGGGGATTCATTTAAAATGTTTTGAGGCTGGAAATAAAACGTTCAGGGATAAAAACAATGTGGAACTCCATGAAGGAAACATTTCATTTCCTGCCTCAAAACATTTTAAATTAATTGTGCAGAAAAGCCCTGTGTGCTACATTCATTGATCTTGAGACTTGGGAGAGATGCCGTGCTGTAAATACATCCAAACAGATCTTGACTGGAAAGGGCTTTTCAACAGACTGGTCTGTAATTTATTATTGCTATTTGCTAGCCATTCTTCTATCCTTGTACCCTGGAGGAGAGTTAGTAATGGGATTCACATTTGGTCACAAAGCGGGAGTTCAGGAGAGGTATTCTTTTTGATGTTGTTTTTGGTTCCTGGCAGTTTGACATTTGGTTAGTTTTGATTGTCTGCCTTTCTTTTTTGTACTGAGGAAGGGTTTTTTCCCCATTGGCTGATTACCCACTGACACTGGGGAGCACAGAGGAACTGGAAGCACATCGGGGCAAGTAATCTTGTCCTGATGTGTTTCCTCTTTGTGGCGTGTTGAGAGAGGAGATGCATTGGGGCAAGATTTTTTGTCCGGATGCCTTCCTCTTGCCCCATGTGTGCTTCTCACTTTCCCCTGGAAGGCTGCAGTTGGTTATCCGTCATAATGACCTTTTCCACACTAGTTTCCCTTGTGGAGAGATCCTAAGCTGCAGCTCCAGGTCAGCTACTGCTGCTCCCCACTGGAGGGTTTCCCTTCCAAACTTACAGCCTTGGTGCTGATTTTGGAGCTGATACAATTTATCTGCCATCTCTCCCAAGTGACAGTTTTTTCTTTGGGAGGCGCCATTGCCACCACCTTTTTTAATTTGATTTTTTTTGCAGTGGTTAAAACTGGCAATTTTCCAGTAGAGGCATGCAGGGGAGTCAGCCACTCCCACTATCCCCAACCACAAACTCTAGGCCCATGGTGGCGAACCTATGGCACTCTGGAGTGCCATAGGTTCGCCACCACTGCTTAGGCTGATTTCAAAACATTTATCCAACTTTTTGAAGGAGACCAAACAAGGGCTCAGGGACTTGTCCAGGCTGAGTACATATTTGAACCCTAGTCTCCCAGGTCATGGTGCAACACTACAATCACTATATCACACTCGTTGAGAAGTCAAATTGCTTGATTATATTGAATAAAATTTTAGAGACATTCATCTATTTTTAAAGAGCTTTTATATGATGAACTCTTTAAAGTTGCTTGTAACATAGTTTAATTTCTTGTATTAATTTAACAACAAAATACTTCATGTGAGTGTAGTATATTCTGATTGGTTTTAGGAAGTTCATACACCTTTCCACCAGTTTTCATGGAAGATATGCTTATGAATATTTGTACATTGGACTATGTTTAAGAATTGCACTGCATTTTGCTATAGGCCTTTTGCACTGTTCAGAACTGTGGCTTTGCAATTAAGGTACACATAAAAGTAGGAAATGACTGGCACCTCACTTCAATTGGGACATGAGAAAAATTAAGCAGATAAGGGAAGATAATGGATAGACTTTCTGAAATGTTGATACAGCAAATACAAACAGTGAAAAATCAAATTAAAAATCAGTAGAAAAAGCTCAAGAAAAATTTAGACAAATTCAACAGAACACAGAAAAAGAATTAGTGAAGCAAAAGAGAACACAAGAAAAGATAAAAAAGAAATGCAAAGTATGGGAGATACGAACACGTTTATCAGAAATCAAAAAAGTACACAAGAAAACACATAAAACTGTGAAAATTAAAGAAAGGGAGGAAGGCACTGAATTGCACTTAGAAGGGCAAAATCTGTAGATAAAAAAGGTGGAACAAAGGATTGAAATCTTGAAAAATTTCAGACGGTTTGGGGAGGATAAGCTTAGAAGATAATTTTTGCAAGCTGCTACATGACTATTTGAAAATCCAAGGAGACTTTCTTGATATGTATCAGATATTCTGAATAAATTCAAGTTTCGCATCTAAAAATGAATTGTCATGGGCTATTCTGATCAGATTTACACATAAGAAAACAGGAAATGCTATATTAAGTAAACAAGGAGAATCCCTGCTCAAAACGTCAGAGAAAGAAGTACAGATTTTCCAAGACTTGCCTACCAGCCTGTTGAGAAAAGGGAGTGGTTTTGATTTCTTAAGACAAATTCTAGAAAGGAAAGAAATAAGGTTTTTCTGGAGAATTCCATTCGCTTTGGAAATTGTACTGCCTGTGAATAAAAGATAATCACTACAGTAGCCCGAGTGAAACAACTTGGAGAATAATTATCAGCTGTGGACACATCTAAATATTCTGGGAGATAATCTGATAGAAAATCTCCATCTAACTCAAAAAAGAATTATCTGAAGTAAAAAAGAGGGGGGCATCAGATAAAGAAGAAAATAAGTTAGACCAAGTTGCAGCACTCAACTAAAATGGACAAAATGACATTTGTACTAATTAACATAAGCCTAAATTCCTCCTCCAAGCAAACAAAAATATATAATCAACTGAAAAAATAAAGTTCAGATGTATTTAAGAAACTTGTACAAAGAAAAAAACATAAACACATTTTAAATAATAAGAAATTGGGCAAAGTATGGGGCACTGACAAACAAAAAAGGAATTGTGTTTTATCTAAACAACTCGCACATTAATGTTGTGGAAGAATTAAAAGACCCAAAAGGAAGATGTATCATTCTGAAAATCAGGCTTTCAGAAGGCCAGATCTACACATTAGTAATGACTTATGCTCAAAACAATGCAAGAGAAAAAAATTATGAAAACTTTTTCCAATTCATATTAGATTTTCAAGAAAGACAATGATGTTCAGTGACATGAATGAGGTAATCGATTAAAAAAACTAGACACCCCCCCAAAGCAGCAAAGTAGATAGACTTCCCCAAAATGTGTTAACTTATATGGAAATGCTCCAGTTAGAAGATGCATGGGAATTAAAAATCCAAATTTTAGAGATTAAACCTTTCCCCCCCTAATAGACAGCAGTCATTTTCAAGGATAGAGATGCGTTGAATATCTAAAGCCTTAATTATCAATCTAGAGAATGCAGATATACAACCAAAGATTTTTGTAGATCTCGATCCAGTAGTAACTTGGCAACAAAACAGAGGTAGGAGAAGATGGAGATTAAATGATAACATTTTACTTCAAGAAAAAATAGTACAGTAATTTAGAAGGTACACAGTAAAATCTTTTTTAGAAACACAGCTGATATTTCCACTGTAATGATTTGGAAAACAGTAAAGCTTATATGAGAGAGAATTTAATACCTATAGCTGAAAAACAAAAGAAATAAAATTGGAACAAACCAAGAATAATTGTCAAATTACAACAGTTAGAGGGAAAGCATAAAATCTGTCTTGATAAAGCAATTCAAATTGAGATCAGGCAATTAAGGAGATTAGAGATGCTTCAAACTGAAGAAATACAGACAAAACAAAGATTTTTAAAACAGAAACATTTTGAACATGCACATTATCTAAGGAAAGAAACTGACAAGAGAACAATCACAAGAGTGAAGAAAGGACATTGAATTACTCATGCAGAAAAGCAGCTACAAGTACAGTTTGCTCTAATTTTTGGAATTACACAGAAAGGATCTTCTAAGATGGAATGGAGTAGTAAATAAAAGGAATACATTGGAACATAGGTATATATTGAATCAAATAATTACAATTCAAGAAATTTCATAAGCCATAAAGAAATTAGAAAAAGATGAAGTGCTGGGCCCAGACGGACTAACAGCAATGTGTTACAAGTGCTTGGAAGAGAATTCAATATTATCACCACAAAAAGTTATGAATGAAATAAGTAAAGAGAACATATTGCCCTCATCATGACAAGAAGCTTATATATCACTGATTCACAAAGAAGGTAATGATCCAGCACTACCCACAAGTTTATACACCCATCTCGCTGCTAAATGTGGACTATATACTTTTTACTTCAGTAATGATTAAAAGCTTAAGAAAATGCATAAGAGGAACTAGAGATCATATTGAGAAATTACACTGGTTACTGGAGCACATGAAAGAATTTCAGAAGAAAATAATATTTTTTGTGTTTTATAGATTACAGCAAAGGTTTTGACTGATAAAAAGCTATGGCTGGTTTTAAAGAAAATGACTGTGCCATAGCATCTAATTGTTTTGATGCTCAGCCTGTCCTCTGGACAAGAGGCTACCGTTAGGACAGAATATGAAGAAAAAGAATGGTTTCCCATTGGCAAAGATGTTAGACAAGATGTGTTTTATCTCCCTATATGTTCAATCTGCATGCAGAATGTATCATAAGGAAAGGTGGATTAGATGAAGATAAAGGTGGAGTGACAATTGTGGGGAGGAACATTAAGAATTTGAGATATGCCGATTATACTACATTACTGGCAGAAAACAGTGAGAACATGAAATGACTATTGCTATAAGGCAAAGGAGAACATGCCAAAGCAGAATTACAGCTGAACATCATGACAAAAGTAATAACTACTGGAAAATTACTCAGTTCTAGGCTTGACAATGCAGAAATTGAAATTGTTGAAGACTTTCTATTCTTTGACTTGATCATTAACCAAAAGGGAGATTGCAACCAAGAAATCAGAAGGAGATTGAAACTGGGAAGGGTAGCCATGAAGGAGCTATAAAGGATTCTTAAATGTAAGGATGTGGTACTGGTGACCAAGCTCAAGTTACTTCAAGTATTCCCTTTACTATGTATGGATGTGAAAACTGGGCAATGAAGAACGCTGGTGCTGGGAAAGAGGGTTACAGATATCATCGACTGCCCAAAAAATCAGTGGATTCTAGGCCAAATCAAGCCTGAATATCCTCGAAGCTAAAATGACTAAGCTAAAAGGCTGCTGGACTTTGATCACACAATGAAAATATGGGTCACTGAAGAAGACAATAATGCTAAGAAAAGTTGAAGGCAGCAGAAAAAGATGGCACCGAACACACACAATATAACAAAAATTAATCAATTCAGATTAGATAGGCTTGGTATGGAAATGCAATAGAATTTGTGGGGTGGGGATGGGGGGGTGGGAAGAAGAAAGCAGTTTTTTTTGGTCTTTCTTACCGAAATTGCTTAGAAATCTAAGTTGTGGTTCAAGATTTATGAGCTGGATACAAAGTATTTATACAAAATAACATGCAAAGATGTTAATAAATAGAGTTTTAACTGATGGATTTCACATTGAGAAAGGGACATGTCAAAGATGTCCATTATCACTTCTTTATTTATTCTTGTGCTACTAAGATCAGACAAAATGCTAGAATTAAAGGGTTGAAAATGAATGAAGGAGAGTTTAAAATGAAAAATTAAGCTGACAAACTCAATCTCACATTGTTGATGCAATATATAACAGAACAAATAGAAAAATATGAATCCCTTTCAGACTATCAAATTAATAGGAAGAAGACAAAAATAATCTTGAAATTCTTAACGAAGCAGGAAGAAGGTATTAGTAAGATTACAGGTTGTGAAGTAACCCTAAATCCAATTAAATATTTGGGAATAAACTTGACTGGACAAATTGACACAAGGTGACTATAAAATGACATGGATGAAGACACAAGAGGGTATGCTAAGACGAACCAAACTAAAAAATGACAAGGAAAATTTTCCACTGTAAAAATTAAAGTATTAACAAAATTGGTTTTTTATTTTAAATATTACCAATTTATATACGGGGGGGGGGGAACCCTGAAGGGATGGCAGAAATATATAATAGATAAACAAGTTCATATAGAATGGCAAAAAGCCAAAAATCAGGTTCAAAGTTCTACAAGATGAGAAAGGGAGAGGAGGACTAGTGGTACCCAATATTGTTATATTATTAAGCAAATGGTCTGGTTTGGATTGTGGACTGGATTAGAAACCCATACAGAAGAGCAATAAAATTAGAAATGGCCAGTCTGGAAGAAGGATTACATAATTGTTTACGAATTTAAAAAATAATTTAATAAAAAATATAGTGCAAAATGGAAGCCATGTAATCAGAAATCAATTGCTTAGAATTTGGTGGGCTACACAAAAAAAGAACCAGCCCTCCAATATCTCTATTAATATTAATAAGAATGTGAGGAAAATAAAGGGTTTTTAACAAATAAAAATATAGAGAAATTAAATCTTGGCAAAAAAAATGGATGAAGGCAAAAATACAATGGCTATTATATTTGCAGCAAGTTTTAAGACTAAGGCCCTTTCCACACATGTGTGGAAACACACCTCCACTGGCATGAATTATGCCGGTGCAGGCTCGGGGACCGTTTGCACGCTAGTGGCCCCAACTTTCCCCTCAGCCAGAGAGGCGGCTCCGTACAGAGCTGCCTCCGGTCGCCCTTCCTCCACTCACCGTCCCATCCAGCGTCGCTCTGGAGGGCTGCAGGGACCCGCCCATGCTGTTCTCTGACCTCCAGGGGTCGGAGGGCAGCGTGGGTGGGACTCTGCAGCCCTCCAGAGCGACGCTGGATGGGACGGTGAGTGGAGGGGAGGGAGAAAGCAGCGTCTTCTCGCCGGTGCTGTTCGCACCACGCCGAAGGGAAGACGGTGCTTTGCAAAAACCTCTCTCGTTGAGCGAGGTTAACAACAGCGGCTTCACGCCACTCCCGGGTGAACAGCAGCCCAGGGACAGCGTTTTTGCCGTCCCTTGGTCACTGTATTATGCCTGTGTGGAAAGGGCCAGAGAAAGCAAATTAATACAGCAAGAGGTTTAATAAGGGACTGACATACTTTGAAAAGATGATCATGCAGCAAAAACAACATTTACTAGAGTGGATTTATAAACTATTACTTCTTTTTGATACAGAAACAGAAAATATGCATGGATGCAAAGCTGTGAGGATGAAATATCTTTTCAAGAATGAGAAACCTTGTGGACCAAAGGTATAAAATGTACAGCCTGCCAATCATTAAGAGAAACTTGCCTGAATCTTCTGAAGATGCCAGCCACGGATTCAGGCAAAACATCAAGAGAAAATACTATTGGAACACAGCCATACAACCCTGAAAAGCACAACATCCTAAATTTCAGATGCTTTATGCTTCTTTTGTGCCTTTAACAGATACTTGACATGTGGCTACTTCATGTGCGCCCTTTCACACACACCCTTTGACACGTGTGGGATTTCTCAGTTGTGTTCAGGTCATTCACCTGGAGCGGTGACTAATTTGGGGCAATTTAATCTCTGTGTCAAGGGAAGGCTCTTCCAACTTTTGCAGCATCACTAGCTTGGAAATCTAAACACACTTGCCAAGTAGGATGAACAGAATATTTATTGATCATATCGAGACATTAACACATTAAGTTGCCTTATATTAAATTAGATTACTGGTCCATCAAAGCCAGTGTTGTCTACACAGACTAGGGCTAATTACGGACGGGGGAGATAACCTCCTCTCTGCACATGCTTGAAGTGCTCTTGCTTTCCAGGGGAAAGTCGACAGCAAGATCAGGGGGCGTGCGGCAACTTCCTTGTACGTTGGTACAAGGAAGTTTGCCACACGCCACTTCTTCTTGCCTTGCCGTGTTCAGTTGCCAGCATGCCGCAATCGGCTTCTGCGTAATCAGCCTAGAGGTGCCTCTCCAGAATCTTAAGTAGAGGTCTTTCACATCTCCTCAGCAGTCTTGACCGATAGGCCAGGATGGTATTTCTGCTGTGCCTAGGACCTCCCAGCATCTCTTGGTCACAAACCACTGAAAACAGAAAGGAGTCCTAGGTGATGGTTCTTACAGATCCGAACGGCTTATGAACCATTACTATCTCCAAGTGTCAGCTAAGATCAGAACAAACATGGAGCAACGGGGGAAACAAACAGCTTTTGTCTGGGCAGAAATGGATTTTTCAGATCCTCCAGTAAACAAAATAGCACGCTGGCTGGAGCTAGTGGCCCTGCGATGATCCAGTTTGCAGGAATTTTTACTGGCAAGCTGCCATACTTATTTTCATTTATCTGCCTCAAAGCACCATTTCAAAAAGTGCAAAAGCATGTTGTTGATAGAGTAGATTGTTTATAGCTGAATTGAGTATTTCAGAACAACATGCATTGTAATAAAGTGCGGAGGGGGAGGCGGGAGGGGGAAGGAGAGGATGCCTCCAGCTGCAGCGTCTTCATATCCTTTTGTCAGAAAAGAAAGGAAACCAGAACCAAGAAAGACAGGACATTTTTTTTTCTGACTCAACAATGATAGTAAGGGAGTTGGTTCCAAATCGACTGGAAGATGAGGAGGAATTAAAAGGATGAAGAGGCGGAGATTTGTTTCTTTGCTAATTCACCAGCCTGGCACCTTGCACCCATATTGTCTTTACAGTATTATATTTTTAAGGTATACTTTGTTACCCAGCAGTGATTTGAATGGCAGTAAATTCTAAGCACTCATTGCTCTGCATACACCAGGGAGGGTTTTTATTGCCCATGTAACAAAGGGCTTGTTTACACAAAGAGTTGTCCTGGGAGGGCAACAAGATCTACGGGTTTCACTTGAGCAGGGGGAAGGGGGTCAATCTCAGAGGTTGGCATGAGTTAATAGTCCCCCCAGGAGGAGGGATTTGTAGGCTTCACCTTGAACTAAGGTCACTCCCACAACTTCCACACAAAACTAAATTGCCACCGCAAAGTGAAACCCGCTAATCAGACTCATTGTACTTCTCAGCAGAAATTCTCTATAACTACTTATGACCACCACATATTTAGTTAGGTCAGATCTTAAAAAGGCAGTCCCTACTGGTACCCTACTGGATCTGATAAGGGGTCCAACTAGTTCAGCTTCCTGTTTCACCTAGTCCCCAGTTGGTCACCCTAGAGCAGTGGTGGCGAACCAATTGGCCATGCTGGAAGGGGCTGATGGGAATTGTAGTCCATAACATCTGGAGTGCCAAAGGTTCGCCACCACGGCCCTAGAGGACCAACAAACAGGACATAGAGCCCAAGGCTTGATGCTGACTCCCAGCGCTAGTATTCAGAGGTAACTGACCTGTTAGTCTCCATAGCTCGTACCTGCTGATGAAACAATCCTCCATGAACCCAAGTTTAAAGCCATCTATTCTAAATGGCCATTACTACATGAAATGGCACAGAGTTCCACAATTTAAATATTTCTTTAATTATTAGTTCCCTTTTAGGTCAGGTCATAGGAGTGTATCCTTGCCAGATTCCTACATCCACAAAACTAGAACAATTTGCGCAAGAATGGCTAGAAGTCAATGGACTGAATAACTTAACAATTGACTAATTCAACTATGTGAACAAAGTCTACAATTATTATTATTATTTATTAAATTTGATAAACTGCCCACCCCCGAAGGGCTTTGGGCGGTGTACAACAAAATCACAACTAAAACAATGTGCACAATAAATAAGTGATAAATAGTTAAAATACATAACTCAGAATAAGCAGCATTCTAAAACCCAGTAAAACAATATTAATAATACTAATGATGGCTCCCAGTCCCAAGGCCAGGAGGGGACAGACAATACTGAAAGATGTCACACCGGTAGTACCAATGATGGTACAGCACGCAACACAGGGGCTGTGATACATATCATGCCCCTTCAGCATCAATCACACATCAACATTTGTGCCATATATGCCAGATTCTTTAAGCTAATGTGGAAACCCACAAATGAGTGACCAGATTCTGGTATTAGTTTGGCTTCATAGAATCTTCAATGGGTCTTGGGATCATGGTATTTTCAATGTGCATCAGAATAGTCCCATAATAAGATTTTCATACAATTTAAATCGGACTGTGTGTATCTTTGCACTGATTCCTCTGTACTAGAGCCTTACATCTGGCGTGTGGAGATACTTTCATGGATGATCAGACTAATCAGTGGCTGTGGTCAGTGGTCACAGTAGAATTTGTGGGTAGGAGACAATGCTGCAGGGGCTCAGCTTAGATCTGGCTGGCAGTGACACTCGCCACCTTCTGTGATTCCAGTCGCCCCAAGTCCCTTGCCAATTCCTCGTTGTGCTGACCCAAGCAACCACTTGGGTAGTTTGACAGAACTGGCCTTGGGGAGAGGTACGGAATCCAAGGCCAAGGTGAACAATTCCAACTATCTGTTTGGCAAATATGCAAGAACGTAACATTGCTCAGTGACTGATAGGCTTAAGTGGAATCTTATTGAAGATCCCTGCCAACTTCAGTACCACAATTATCCTGAAGTATCTGTGATGTAGGATGGGGGTCTGGTAATGGTTCATGCAGCTAAATGAAATATTCAGCATTGAGGTGGCCAATAACATTGAGGTGGTCAGCAGTTGGCCATGAGGGGAAACAAGGGGAAACACTGCTGGGAAAGTGAAAATTGTCATGTTTGGAAAAATGCTATTTTCTTAACCTTGGGGCCAGTAGGATAGTCTGAAAACTAGTGCTATTCTTAATCTTACTGGGATTTTCATGTAAAGGAATTTCTTCTTAGACTTCTGTGTGTGTGTGTGTGTGTGTTTGTGTGTGTGTGTGTGTGTGTGTGTGTGTGTGTGTGTGTGTGTAAAATAGGCCCTAACAGTTCCTGAGATCACCAGAACCATCCTGTTGACACACTAAAAGTACAAGGGAAATCCTAACTTACCAAAATGATGACAGTAGATTTTGTTCAGATCTTGCAAAAGGGATGCTGCAGCCAACATGATACCAGCAGTGGCGAAACACCTGTGTAACCCTTCAAGGAAAATGTCCTATGTGGATATCATAAATCAGCACATTGCACCATGTATGTTTTCTGTTCTTTCGGCTCTCAAGAGGGTCCTCTGTCTCTGTGTCTTTTTTGTTTTGTTTTTTGTTAAGTGTATACGGTGCATTTCATGCTCTTAATGTTTTCCAGAAATTCAATGTGACAGAACCGGAGGTATTGCAATCTGGAACTCTTAACTTTAGTAAACGGGTGAGAATACTGGAATGTGCATGGTACTTATTTAACTGCTTCACCGTCTTTCCCTATACACTGTTAGGCACAGCCACTCAGGATACATTATAGGCAACTAACATCTGGACTGAATATCTATTAGGACCATATGCTTTCCTCGGCGACAGCATCATGCCATAGAGGGGGGGGGGGGAAATGGAAACCGAATGGTTTTTTTAGATATTTTCAAGGGTCAGAAACAAATTTGTTTGGGTCCTTCCCTACTCCCATCACTGGTTCTCATGTCCCACCAAAGCCTATGGCACGTTGACTCGTAACATGGAACTACCTTGTTGTTGAGGTTAAGCTGTTTCTCATTTTAAAGCTCAGAACTTTGCCACAGTGCTAAACAGATGCATCCTGATGAGATTGTCTCCTGGGAGTGCCTTGCCCAACAGTGAGCTAAATATTTCGATCTTCTAAATGAAAGCCAGGCAAGTCTCATACTGTGACTGGCTAACTTAAGAATTGTGCTCTCGGTAACAGTGTGATAAATTCCAGTTTTCTCCCTGTAGAATTCCCTTGGTTTACTGTTGTGAGGTCTATGTATGCCCTTGAATGGATCTGCAAGGGAACATACAGCTTATATAAACAGAAGCAAGCATTTAAATGCCAGCAAAGGCCCTCGAGGTTGTTGATTGAATACAGTTCCAATTCCCTTGCTACTGAAGAATTAATGCAAGTTCCAAAGAATGGCGCAGCATTCTGGCTGCAGTATACCCTATGAAAAGAACTTTTCCATCTAGCAGCCAGAAAGAAGCAGACTTTCGCAATTTCAGAATCATCTCTCTCTAAGCAAAAACTAGGAGGGTTTGCTTGCAACATTTGGGAAGGCATAATTATTTATTCTTATTTATTAGGTTCATATGCCACACCTCTCCTTGCGGCTCCTGATAATAAATAACCGTAGGTAAAATTTAATCCATTTGAAATATAAAACAACCTAAAATACAACCCTAGATGGCGGCAATCATACATTCCTGAGGAGATAACTCAGATAACCACTAGGATGGGGTAGAAACAGAATGGAATAAGGTAGAAATTGGGTGGGGGAGTCCAGATGGAACAACGGCAGCTGCCTCAACTGCAGGCCTGGTGGAACAGCTCTGTCTTATAGGCCCTGTGGATCTGTAATAGATCCCGCAGGGTCTGGGCTTCATTGAACAGAAAGATAGAGATTCCACCCACAGCCATGTAACGTTGGGTGCAACCAGTGGCCCCTTTAGTACAACACAGAATGTGTCTGGAGGCCTTGTAAAGGTTTGCTGTTCTCAATAAAGAGCCTTTCAATGATGCAATGTTGCAGGGGCCTCTGGGGCACTCTCCCATGTCATGCTGAGAGAGAAGGAGGGACACCCAGTTGGAGTAGGCCACAAGTCTGTTGAATTCTCGCTCCAACACAGCTTAAAGAGAGTGTTGAAAAGTCACATGATGCTCCTTCCTCCAGGAAGCTGTGCATACACATCAGGACAAATTGCGCATGGCAGAGGAGTCACTGGAAGGCATAATCTCCTGCCTCTGCTGCAACTCTAAGAGCCTAAGAACATAAGAACAAGCCAGCTGGATCAGACCAGAGTCCATCTAGTCCGGCTCTCTGCTACTCGCAGTGGCCCACCAGGTGCCTTTGGGAGCTCACATGCAGGAGGTGAAAGCAATGGCCTTCTGTGGCTGTTGCTCCCGAGCACCTGGACTGTTAAGGCCTTTGCAATCTCAGATCAAAGAGGATCAAGATTGGTAGCCATAAATCGACTTCTCCTCCATAAATCTGTCCAAGCCCCTTTTAAAGCTAAAAAAACTCTGCTGCTGGCTTTCTTATTCATGCTTATATCACCTTCATTTGCGTCTAAAAATCTTACATCTCAGAAGGCATTGTGTTGAAAAAGTTGATCCACTGGTAGTGGTGGAAGATTCCTCATCCTTTTACTGAGCAATCCCTAATAAACTTTAGTGGTGTGCCAGGATTCTCTGGAAGGAAATTCAAAAGCCACTGATGACTCCATAGGGTTTTCAAGGCAAGAGACTTTCAGAGGTGGTTTGCCATCGTCTGCCTGTGTGTAGGAATCCTGGCCTTCCTTCGTGACCTCCCATCTAAATACCAACCAGGGCCAACCCTGCTTAGCTTCCAAGATCAGATGCATGCAGGCTAGCCTGGGCTATCCAGGTCAGGGCAATGTACTGACTGGAAAGGGTTAATTCTTCTTTTATCAGACTGGTGGATTCCGCATGTGTGAGAACATGTGTGAGAACAGCAGTGTGAGAACAGTGTGAAAATGGTGTAAACCATTTGACACTGTTTTAAACAATTTTACACCATTTTCACACCACTGTTTTTGGCCCATGTGGAATCTGCCACTGTGAGGTTGTAGAGTTGTGTCGAAGGGAGTAGTATGGAGGGGGATATTATTCTATATAGCACTGGAATTGTGTCCTTTGTCATGAACACTGTGAATGGGTGGGCAACTATGTTATATTTCTCACTCACTTCATATATTATGTGCGCTGGAAACTGAACTGGAAGAGACTGCTGTCTTTAACAATCCAGAAATAAACTGACCTGGCTCATTTGTGAATGGTGCTCTGGGTAATAGTGGTTTAAATATTTTCCCTCCAGGAGCCCTAAAATTTATTTAATCAGAAGGATTTTCACTTCTCCTGATGAGGGGGATTGGTTATGAAGCATGAGCTCAGCGATGAAAAGTCTGTAATTCACTTCTCCTAGTCAGCTCTCCATCCTGTATATTCACTTATTAAATTAAATTCCAGCTGTTGCCTGCTATTCATTCTCTCTTCCGCTCTTTCTCTTTCATTCCTAAACATACCCAGTAGCAGCCACAGCAGTAATAAACAGGACCTTGCCTTTTAACGTTCATTTCAAGTGACTGGTTTATTAAATATTTTATGTAGAAAAATAGTAAGTCAATACCAATTAGAATGATCAGGTAAATCAGAACAAATAACTAACAGGGAAGGGGAAAGCAATGGAGGGCCCTCTTCTCCTTCACCTTTGTGATCCCAAAGAACCGTGGGTGTTTTACAGTATTCTTCCTCCACCCCCACATTATCCGCACAATGACTCTAAGAAAGTAGGTGAGGCTGAGAAGAAGAGAAGAAGAAAAATAATTTGTATTTATACCCCCCCTTTCTCAATTGCAAGGATTCCCAAAGCCGCTTACAAACCCAACAGGCACCTTGTGGGGTAGATGGGGCTGAGAGAACTGTGACTAGCTCAATGGCACCTAGCAGGCTGCATGTGGAGAATCAGGGAAACAAATCCAGTTCACCAGATAACAGTCCACTGCTCAAGTGGAGGAGTGGGGACCTGGTTTCCAGATTAGAGTCCACCACTCTTAACCACTACACCCTGCTGAGGGAGAGAATGACTAAGTTCACCCAGTGAGGTTAAAACTCAGGGGGCATTTGATTCCAGATCTCCCCAATCGTGGGCTGTTTCCGCACAGCCAAGGGAGAGAGCCTGCATTGGCATTAATCATGCCAATGCAGGCTCTGGGGCCATTCGCACAAATGGCCCCATGGGCTGCCCAGCTGTTGGAGCAGGCTCCGCACAGCCGTGCAGCCCCCTTGCCTCCTGCTGGCAGTCATCGCTCTGCTGTCGCTCTGAGGAGGCCAGTGGACATGCCCCCATGGCCAGAGTGACGGCTGTAGCTACAGAGGCCAAGGGGGGGGTGTCCCCTGGGCTCTTCAGAGTGACAGCAGCCAGCAGGAGGTAAGGAGGCGTTTGGGGCCGGGGAGGGGAATACGCCGGCTTCCACCCGCTGCCGTTCACATGGCAGTGGATGGAAGCCGGCGTTTGCAGAAAAACTCGCTCCTCAAGCAAGTTTTGAAAACACTTGGGTGCTGTGTGGTTTCCGGGCTGTATGGCCGTGTTCTAGCAGCATTCTCTCCTGACGTTTCACCTGCATCTGTGGCTGGCATCTTCAGAGATTGAAAACACTGTTTGGGTGGAAACAAAGTGCCGCTCCCAAATTGATTTGGCAGCGGCGCCTGTGCGAAGGGTCTCCGCCAAAATGGTGTTTTACTGGGTTGGAGGCATTTCTTTCTGCCCGTGTGGAAACAGCCTTAGTCTAATTCACTAGCCCCTACGTCACACTCTGCACAAACTCTGAGGAACCAGCTGCAAAATAGGTAACGTGTTTAGCTCAGCTAGTGCAACTGTATTGCTTCACTTGAATATCTCTGTTTTGTTGCTGGTGTGTGCTTTTCCCGGTGTTTGGTTTTGCCTTTTTCAGCCCCCCTTTGAATCCAACCTTTTGAATCTTTCTTACAATAAACCTTTTTACACAGACATTTTTTTGCTTCACTTAGTACAGTCTATATCTAGGGCCTAGTTCCTTTAATCTCTTCCCCCATGTGCTAGACTGCACACGTGCTACCAGGTTGGTGATAAGTTGTTTTGTTATTGTTCTAGCAGCGCGCTGGAAGACGGCCTTCTCAGTGGGACTCTAGAGGTTCTCAGAAGGTTCTGAGTCGTGGTGGCAGGTTCACAGGCCCTCAGTATGCAAGATCTGAGCAAGGTTGTTAACGATAGGATGTTTAGGAGGACACTGATTCATAGGGTTGGAAGTGACTTGACAGCACTTAACACAAACACATCACACTGATTTTCCAATCCAAGTGAAGTTGAGAGGCAAAAATTTATGCAGGTCTCTGGAATGGTGGCAGATGTGCATGTTATGTGCTGCCAAGTCACTTTCAACTTATCTTGACCTTATGAATTGATGACCTCCAAAATGTCCTGTCATAGACAGCCTTGTTCAGGTCTCGCAAACTGAAGCCCCTGACGTGCTTGATTGAGTTAATCTAGCACATGTTGGGTCTTCCTCCCAAGGAGCAGCCCAAGGAGCAGCAGTGGCGTAGGAGGTTAAGAGCTTGTGTATCTAATCTGGAGGAACCGGATTTGATTCCCAGCTCTGCCACCTGAGCTGTGGAGGCTTATCTGGGGGATTCAGATTAGCCTGTACACTCCCACACACGCCAGCTGGGTGACCTTGGGCTAGTCACAGCTTCTCGGAGCTCTCTCAGCCCCACCTACGTCACAGGGTGTTTGTTGTGAGGGGGGAAGGGCAAGGAGATTGTCAGCCCCTTTGAGTCTCCTGCAGGAGAGAAAGGGGGGATATAAATCCAAACTCTTCTTCTTCAAACTCTTCTTCTTCCTCTTTTCCTACTGCCTTCAGATTTCCCAAGCATTATTGCCTTCTCTGATGAGTCTTGCCTTTTCAAGATGTGAACGTAAGAAGAGCTCTGCTCGATCAGACTAGTGGTTCATCTAGTTCAGTATTAGACAATAGCCTTTATTTAGTCTTGTTAGCATCTAGAGCAGTGGTTCTCAACCTTCCTAATGCCGCGACCCTTTCATACAGTTCCTCATGTTGTGGTGACCCCCCCACCCTAACATTTATCCATTTTACAGATGGAGAACACTGATGCAGAGAGTTTTTGGTGACCCCTGTGAAAGGGTCGTTTGACCCCCAAAGGGGTCCCAACCTCCAGGTTGAGAACCACTGATCTAGAGTGAATTCAGGCTTGATTTGATCTAGAACCTATTTGTCTTTTTTGGCATTCCATGGCATTCCTAAAACTCTCCTTACGGAACTCTGTAAGTAAATGAATCAATTTTCTTCCTGTCAGCTTCCATCATTGTCCAGCTTCACTGTCCAGCTTTCTTCATTGCCTAGTATATATTAATTAGGAATAAACAAATCAACCCCACACACCCAATCGCAGGACCTATGTGCCAATATAGAGATTGTTTAATGTCTGATCAGGTACACAGCACTGCCAAACCCAGTGACTCTGTTGCTGTTTCTGAACAAGGTTATTTTTTCTTCAGAATCATCCCTACATTTAAGCAGTTTGAGTTACTTGGGGAAATGTTACAAATGTGCTGTTTCTGCTGAAAAAAATAGAAATAAAGATGCTTAACTTTGGATGGATCATGCTTCATAATACATTTCTCCTTTTGTTTAATAGCAGAATATTAAGAAAGGGTTCCTATCAGCTCTACTATAAATCTGATTTATGTGCTTTTATATTGGCAAATTATTTTGTCAATACATGGCAAAATAAGACACTCAGCAAGAAAATAAATTTCCAAAGAGATGGTTAAGTGGAAAAGAATAGCCTAAACCTTTTTACTGTAAAAAAGAAAAAAAACTTTATAATAAGAGACAAAAGGATTATAGCTTGCTAACGTCTCACCCTGTCCCAAAAAGCAGATTTGCCTGCCATGTTACATGATTAAGACTCAGTGGACAAAGCCGAAATGAGGGAAAACAGATCTATACAATGGTGACTTTGCTCAGTCCCTCGGCTCTGCCAGATGCCAACAAATCCATTACCGAGAATGCTTTTTGTACAAAAGGAGACTCACCGGGATTGTTAAGGCTTTAATAGAAGGAACTTTGGCTGAGTGAAAAGGAAAATTCCACCTCCTGCAAACTATTTCCAGTGGAAAAGGGTTCTCCCCAAGTGGAAACATAAATTGCTGGGAACTTGCAACCAAAATTAGTAAAATTACTTGGGTTCTGCTTCTCTCTCTCACTCTGCCTCTCTCATTCTGGAGATAGGAGATGGTCAGATGGCTATCTCCTTCCATTTCTTTCCTCTAAAGTTTTTACCTCACAAATGACAGCCCATCTACAGTGCAGTCCAAAAGTAGATTGATACCTTTCAAAGTCCACTGAAGTCAATGGGCTTGGAAGGGTGTAACTCTGCTAAGGATCGCAACGTCACTTGCTGTTTCTCGCTTCCAGTCTCCAACAAATATTGCAAGATAAGTCTTTTCAGTCAAAGGTTCACTCCTCATTTATATGAGGGATGATTGCCTTTTTTTAAAAAAAGTGTGTTTTGGGAATTGAAGACTTCTCAGTCCCAACAAACCCCAGTTTGTTGTTTCACCCAAACTGGATCAAATGTCAAACTTTGGTTTATTATTTTGCCGATAAACCAGTTGGAGAGAAAGTGTACTGCAGTTGTTGAGGCGTCAGACTATGACAGTGGTGGTGAACCATTGGCACTCCAGATGTTATGAACTACAATTCCCATCAGCCCCTGCCAGCATGGTCAATTGGCCATGCTGGCAGGGGCTGATGGGAATTGTAGTCTATAACATCTGGAGTGCCAAAGGTTTGCCACCACGGGACTATGACCTGGAAATCCCAGGTTCAAGTCTCCAGTTGCACCATGGAAGCTTGCTGGGTGACCTTGGGCCAGTCACATACTCTCAGTCCTGGCGTTGGCTAGTATTTGGTTAGGAGACCTCCAAAGAGAGCCAGGGTCATGACATGGAGACAGGCAATGGCAAACCCCCTCCCAATGTCTCTTGCCTTGAAAACCCTATGGGATTGCTGTAAGTCTACTGTGTCCTGATGGCAAAAACAATCTAAAATAGACCAGTGGATTTGGGTGCTGGTTGGCTGGCAAACAACAAGCAAGCAAATCACAGTTCATTTGGCGTGAGATGAAATTGCATACAATGGTCTGTTGGGAACACACAGACATCTACACATGGCAAAGTCCCAATGATTGTTGGGGAACAACATGAGGAAATTGTCACACATGTGTGCTGGGAGTCTTGTGCCTTCCCAAACACACACCAGCTACCAGAGCAGAGCTGTTGTAAAAGGGAAGAGAAGAGAATCTTACTTACCTACGTTTCTTGCTTTAGAATCTTTGGGTCTGTGAGAAATAGTTGCATCTCAGTTGAAGTACCTGCAAGATCTACTGTGGGAAAATCAGGCTAGGACCGGGTTGACACAGGTTCAGAACTCAACTCTGCCACAGCAACTTGTTGGGTGACCTTGGGCCCACCACACTCTCCGCAAGATCTACCTCACAGGGCTGTTGTGAGGATAAAATGGGGACAAGTTGTAAGCCACTTTTGGACCACATTGGAGGGAAAGGGGGAGGGGAATAAATAAATAGCTAAATAAATAAATAATGTGCATGGGATCTCTCAATGCTAAGACAGCATTTGAGCTGAGGTTCTTCAGATTTGAATCAAATAGATTTGAATCAAAAGTCCAATTATTTTTTCTTCACTGTAATGAAATATTTATTGTTACAAAGAATTTTTAAAAACTCCAGCACAATTATTCACAAATGCAGATTTTTGTAGGAGCCCCTGAGAACTGAAAACCTTTGTATATGAAAAAATAATAGCACAGATTTCTTTTACCTAGACTTAAAACCTTTTTAAAAAAAATAGCAAAGAAATGTGGATATTCCCAAACTGTGAATATTTGAGTTCCATACTTATGTTTCTTTTTGCAAATATTTCTCCATGAATTATTAAGCTGCAATCAATAATGCCCAAGGATGTATTTTTTGTTTTGCTTGCAAAATAACGCTGCCTACTTCTACTATATTATCTAAATATTAATGTAGGGCAAAATAATACAGAACTTATAGCAAAAAGGCAAAGGGGACCCTAACACGTGTGTTAGGACTCATGTTCTCTTTTCTGCTATAGAGATACATGTCTGTTAATGCTTGGAAAAAATTAAAGAATTTGACTAAAAGGCTTCTTATTATTAAAATTGTATGAGAAGATCTTGGCTTACATTGCCAAGTGCTCTTGCCCTAGGATTTCCACATGCTAAGATGAAACATGGGCATTCTTAATTGTATAGCACAACCTGTTCCATATGATCACAAAAATATATAGGCCAACTGCATATACTGGAGGAAAAACTGAGGCACGGTCTTGTTGCACACTTACAGCCCATTCCTAAGAATGCTTTCCTGCAGTGCGTCCCATTAGACAGATCCAAGTTGGATCTCAACCCAGACTGCTTAGGATTGATCTCTTGGTGCAAACTCTATGCTGGGGATCATTAGGAAAGGAATTGATAATAAAACTGCAAAGATTGTCATGCCCTTATATAAAGCAGTGGTGCGACCGCACTTGGAGTACTGTGTCCAGTTCTGGTCGCCGCATCTCAAAAAGGATATTGAGGAGATAGAAAAAGTGCAGAGAAGGGCAACAAGGATGATTGAGGGATTGGAGCACCTTCCCTATGAGAAGAGGCTGCAGCGTTTGGGACTCTTTAGTTTGGAGAGGAGGCGGTTGAGGGGGGATATGATTGAAGTCTATAAAATTATGCATGGGGTAGAAAATGTTGACAGAGAGACATTGTTCTCTCTTTCTCACAATACTAGAACCAGGGGGCATACATTGAAAATGCTGGGGGGAAGAATTAGGACTAATAAAAGGAAACACTTCTTCACACAACGTGTGATTGGTGTTTGGAATATGCTGCCACAGGAGGTGGTGATGGCCACTAACCTGGAAAGCTTTAAAAGGGGCTTGGACAGATTTATGGAGGAGAAGTCGATTTATGGCTACCAATCTTGATCCTCCTTGATCTGAGATTGCAAATGCCTTAACAGACCAGGTGATCGGGAGCAACAGCTGCAGAAGGCCATTGCTTTCACATCCTGCATGTGAGTTCCCAAAGGCACCTGGTGGGCCACTGCGAGTAGCAGAGAGCTGGACTAGATGGACTCTGGTCTGATGCAGCTGACTTGTTCTTATGTTCTTATGTTCTTATGCAGGAAGGTTTATTAATTTATTATTTATTAAAATATTTATACCCCATGTTCCCCTCCACCTGAGGGGTCTCAAGAGTAGTGGTGCAGGTGAAGGTCTGGACGGATGGAGCTATTTCATCCTGAACCAAACCGCTGAATACATGAAACTGTGATTACATGAAACATGTGATTACGAAGTCATGGGGGACTATTTGAGTTGGAACTGTATTCTTTTAGTTAAAAAATTATTTGGAGAAAAACCTGTGGCCAACGAGCATTCCTTCATTCACTCCTCCCACTGGAATATGATGATTCTGGCAGCAAGCTGAGATCATAAACGGAAATTTAGTCGCTGACCAACTGCGTAACAAAAGAATAGCACAACTGGTTGACGGAGCTCTCGTTGCAAGGCAGTCTTGATGATGAAGTCTTGAGAGAACAGTTTAGAATTCAGACTTATTGAGAACTGCAGGGTTTTGTGGGTTTTTTTTGCTGTTTAGAATAAAATATGCTAACGTAGTACAGCCCAAAAAAGGGGGTCGGAGCAGAGTTCAGACCTCTACACAGACAAAGGCCAGTGTGATCTGCCAGAGTCTGGTCACTGCAGTAGTGCATCTGAAGGTTACATTTTATGTTTATTAGCATCATCCAGATGGCATTTTATGTCCTTAATAACTTTGTCCCTGACTAAGCCATGAACCTACTGTTTGACAAGCAGGGCAGGAAATATCCATCAACAGAAAAGCTGTCGTGTAATTGGAGCCCAAGACCATTCTCTTTAAGGAGCTGGCACTTCAGGTGTACGTACTTTAGTCTCTTTACTATGTATCCCGCATTATATAAGCAGATTTCCCCAAGTTAGTTGAGAGAGGAGGTTTGGTCTGATTTTCAAGAATTCAGTGTCCTCTTCTCCCCCAAGCCAAGCAGTTTCTGTAAACTGCATCTCTCTCCAGAGGGCCACCAAAGCTCTAGGTCCGCACATGCAGAATAATGCACTTTCAATCCACGTTCAATGCACTTTGCAGCTGGATTTTACTGTGCAAAATAGCAAAATCCACTTGCGAACAATTGTGAAAGCGGATTGAAAGTGCATCATTTTGCATGTGCGGAAGGGGCCAGGGTTCTCACAAGGTGAATGTTGATGAAAATAAGGCAATGTTGGGGCTCAGTGAGGAACGACAATTCCTCAGTCAAGGAACTAGACAGGCAGCCGAGTCCAAAGAAACCAGTAAAATATATTTGTTGCCAATGTCAACATCAAGTTAGCACCTTCAAGATCAGCCCTGTCACCTAACTATAGGCTTTCATTGACTAGAGCCCTCTTTGGCCCCTTCCACACATGCAGGATAATGCACTTTCAATCCACTTTCACAATTGTTCGCAAGTGTGTTTTGCTATTCTGCACAGCTCCTAAGTGCATTGAAAGTTGATTGAAAGTGCATTATTCTGCATGTGCGGAAATGGCCTTTGTCTGCTCCAAGTTATCCATCAAATTTTATGCCTTTAAAGATTCTGACAGCATCTTCAGTGTTTGTAAAGTGAAGGCCTACTGCAGACTTTTTAAAATTTAAAAGATTTATATGCCACCTCTTCAGAGGTCTGCTTGATCTGCCTTTCAACATCGAAGACAAAATCGTAAATTCCTAACCATTAAAACCAGAAAATCAAACCTTGATTGCATGGAAGCACTTGAAAACAAAGGTGCTCTGAAACCTTGGTAAGATAACTCATTTATTCACTTTACACATAATGACAATTTATCAATATTAAACCTTTTTTACCATCATCACAGCCAACTTATGGTGATCCCATAGTGTTTTCAAGGCAAGAAATCAACAGAGGTAGAATCAGGGAATCATAGGCCCTTTCTGCACGGGCCAAAACCAGCGCCCTGGGGATGGCAAAAACGCCGTCCCCAGGGAGCTGTTCACAAGGGGGGCACTGCTGCTTTGCAGCGGCGGCGCCCTCGCTCTTCCCCAGCGGCGCAAAGCTGCTGTTTCCCAAGCTGCTGTTTTTGGGAAACAGCGGCTTCCAAACACTGCCGTGCGAATGGCAGTGGCTGGAAGGCGGCATCTCTCCCCCCTTTCCCAATCGACCTACCTTCCCTGCGACCATCCGGCGCGTCACCGAGGCCTGGGGACACACCCCCTGCCCTGTGACTCCGGAGCGGTCGCGCAGGGCAGGGGGGGGGCGTGTCCCCTTGCCTCGGCGACATGCCAGACGGTCACAGGGAAGGTAGGTCGATCGGGCAACAGCGCAGCACGGCGCCGTCTTCCCGGTACTTTCCGTTCATGTGAATGGTCCCGGGGGGGTTGGGTCGGCATCATGTATGCTGACCCGACTCCCAGTGTGGCCGTGCAGAAACGGCCATAGAGTTAGAAGGGGCCATACAAGCCATCTTGTCCAATCTCCTGCTCAATGCAAGAACAGCCTGAAGCATCCATGACCATTTTTTGTCCAGCTGCTGCTTCATGACTGCCAGTGAGAAGAAGCTCACCACCTCCCTAGGTAGCTGATTCTGTAATTAAAACCCATTGGTGGTTTGCCATGGTCACAGCAGCCCTGGTCTTCTGAGGTGGTCTCCCATCCAAGTACTAAACAGAGCCAACCCTGCTTAGCTCCTGAAATCTGGTGAGATAGGTCAAGTCTGGGCTGCCCAAGTTGTGGCATTAAACATTTACTGAATTATTTTATTACATTCATGTCTAGGGATCTTGACAGTTCAAGTCATTCGTTAGCAGCTCAGTCTTGTTCACTGGGCTGCCTTCCATGCATGGAGACAGTCAAGCACAGTATGCATTAACTCCTTCCCCCTTGTTCCCACTGCCGCGCTGCCCTCTGCTGCCAACTGCTTCACTGAAGAAGAAACAACAAGAATGAGTTGTTCTGGAACACACATAACCGTGTCTCTCTCATCATCACTGTAGTATAGAATGTATTGCAGACTTCACTTTCAAAGGTCTCCACTTGCATACTTCATCTAGTGGTACTTTTCTGTTTCCCTCTCATGCTCTAGTCTACAGAGTTTCCCTGTTTTTGAACTAGGTACAATTTCAAAACAATATTTAAGAAATTCCTCTCATTATGAACAGATCCAGAGTTTCAGGAAAGGGTTCCTGGTTTGTAATATAAAACACAAATTATGAGCAGTGAACATTTGTATTATGAGTTTGGGCTATGAAGTTCTGTCCCCCTGAACCTCCGTTCAGCCACTGTCTTGAGAAATCCTTCAAAATAAGAAAACCGTCTCCACCAGCAGCCCAGGGAAAGAGTCATTTTACTAGTTAGCACACAGCTATTTTTTGCTTTGGGGATATAGCGGCGAGCGACGTGGCTCCCTTTGAAACCATTACAGTGCATTTACATTTTTAAAGAAATAATTGATGATATCTCTGTAATTTCATACTTTTATACTAAAACATAGGATATGTAAAGGCAGGGCTCAGCACGTCCCGTGAATTATGGCTTATCTGGGGAGTTTAAATACAAAGATTATAAAGAGCTGGGTGAAACCCTGCCAGCAGTACTAAAATTAGTGCTCCTCCTATCTGACTAAATATATGTTTTTTAAAGTAATAAGAGGGAGTCGTTATTGAAACTGCAATCATCCCTCACAATAAACACTGTTTTTCTTAAAATCTGCTATACAATAAAGTTATATCAGGACTTGGATGCCCTGCCCTTATAATTAAAACAAACAGTGGGGGAGGAAACCTACCAATTTATTCTCTTTAAAAGCTGCATTTCATTTTATTTATATAGCAACGTGAAGAATTATTCATCATGAGGTTTCCTACAACTGAAAGAGTTTGAAATTATTGTCGATAATGAATATATAAAGCTATCTGATACAGGGCTGTCGGTTGACCCAGGCTTACCTTCTCGACAGGAAACAGGCTTCCTAGTGCTCGGTTTTGACTGTAAACACAGCTCACATGGAGAAGGGGGTTTCAGGCTTCATCACTGCACCATTTGCCCCACATGAGACAGCCTAAGCAGGCAACATTGGTCCACTGGGAACACTCATGGGACATTTGCAAGTTTCCCCACCAGGCCAAATAGCCCCCCACCCCACCCGTTCAGATCTGAAAAATAGTGTAGGACAGTGATGGCGAACCTTTTTGAGACTGAGTGCCCAAACTGCAACCCAAACCTCACTTATTTATCGCAAAGTGCCAACACGACAATTTAACCAGAATACTGAGGTTTTAGTTTAGAAAAAACAACTCAAACATTACCATCTTTTGTCTTAAAAGACATTGTGCACTGCCACACACTCGAACTGTGGCACAGGTGGTGGGGGAAGGTGCGCTTTCTGTGGAGCTGACATGGTGCCCAAGTGAGCTCAGGGTTACTGGGCCTGCTGCCTGGTCTGGTAATGAGGTGGGGGAGAGGGGGTACTCGTAGGGCAGTAGATGGTACTTACAGCAAATCAGGTTGACTCAAGAGGACCTCCCTGAACCTCAGCCCCAGCCGACAACAGCCTCTGGCAGGGTGGGGAGAGACGGGAAGGGGGAGGCTATGATTCTGCACTGGGGTGAAGGCACGCATGCCCACAGAGAGGGCTCTGAGTGCCACCTCTGGCACCCATGCCATAGGTTCGCCACCACTGGTGTAGGAGATATTGCAGCTCTTTCTGCAGTGAGAACCAGTTTGGTGTGGTGGTTAAGAACGGTGGAGTCCAATCTGGAGAACCAGGTTTGTTTCCCCACTCCCATGCATGAAGCCTGCTGGGTGACCTTGGGCCAGTCACAGTTCTCTCAGAACTCTTTCAGCCCCTTCTACCACACAAGGTATCTGCTGAGGAAAGAGGAAGGGGTTTGTCAGTTTCGTTGAGAATCCTTACAGGAGAGAAAGGTCGGGTGTAAATTCAAACTGTTCTACTCTTCTTGTTTTCAGTGTGTTTTTCATGGCTCGAAGCAACTATCCTGACTGTTATATCTGAATCATAAACGTCACCATGAGCATTAAACCTGGGACATTAAACATTGAAGCATGCACTTGGTGAGTGAGTTCCTTAAGAGAGAAGTAATCTTGTCCAGCTCCAACTCTACAATATCGCCCTTCACGCTCAGGTATTTCATTAATTAATATCCTCTGCAGAAGGTTTTCTGGTTATGTGGGGTGCTGCTGGGTGAAGAGGAAGGGAGAGAAGATTCTCTTGTATCAGCCTCTTCTGCTTGTTCATCCATAGGAACTAGCAAGGGGCTTTCAAGACAGAAGAAAAGCAGGGATATTTTGCCATTGCCTTCTCTGCAGTCTCCCTTCCAAGTACCAGTAGCGTAGCGCCAACGGGACGGGGGGCGCATGACGCCCCTGGTGCCGCTGCGGCAGGGGTGTGGCCAGGCCATGGCAGGGGCATGGTGGGGTTGTTCCAGGATGGGGGCGGGCTGCGCCATGGCAGAGACATGGGGCGTGTGCGTGCCCCGGGCGCAGTTTCCCCTCGCTCCACCCCGGCCAAGTACTGACCCTGCTTAGCTTCTAAAGCCCCCTTTGCACAGCAAATGTATAACGGGTTGCAGTCGGGATTAAGTAACTCATTTTCCTGTTTCTGCATTCACATGCATCCATGTAGGCAGCACTTGGAGGCCACAAAAACAATCCGGGTTGCCGTCGCACCTTTGCACTGAGATGTGTCCCTTTTTTAAATTTACTTCCCACCAATGCGTCGCTATGCAGGCATGCAGAAATGAACCCCCCTCCTGCCATGCTGATGTCTCACAATATGACCATCTGCACCTGCGTAGCTACGCAACTGCAAGCTGCAAAAACGGAGGAGCTTTATTCTTTATGCCTGGCCATTTGCTCATGTGCAGCTGCGACCTGACATTTTTGAAAATACTCGCTAATAGCACAATTCTAAAAAAAATGTTTTGGGGAAAATAACATGGAGCAGACTCGTTTTTGGGGTGGAATCTGTGCAAAGGTCTCCCCAAAATGGTTTTTTTTACTGTCCTACACCTGTGTTTATTGGCCCTTGTGGAATTGGTCTAAGATCCGGTGAGACCCAGCTTTACCGTGCCACCATCCTTCCCATGGTTGGCTTACTCCCTATTTAAACTAAACAATATGATCCTAAAATGGGGTTTGCCAAAATGGCACCTGTGGACACTGTGCCACACATTGACACCTTTCCTGGAGCCTGCCAAGAGTTTTTAGAAAAAGGGTGGGGCCAAGTCGGCCATGCAGATCAAAACAAATATTTCAGTAGCAGCTGCCACCAAGGTGTTGGTATTATTATTCCCTCTCTTTCTCACACACATACACACACTTCTCTTTCTCTGTGTATTTTTCAAAATTGCTCCTGCTGCTCTTTATAGCTTTCCTTTTTTGTTTGTGTGTGTGGCACACACACATGCAGAATAGTGCACTTTCACACATGCAGAATGGTGCACTTTCAATCTGTTTTCACAATTGTTTGCAGGTAGATTTTGCTATTCTGCACAGTAAAATCCAGAGGCAACGTGAACTGAAAGTGGATTGAAAGTGCATTATTCTGCACGTGTGGAAGGGGCCTGTGTGTCTCCACCTCCCATGGCAACCACGCTGTGGTTGGTTCCGCTTCCTGCGGCAGCCATTTTTCAGTTGAACCCAACACCCTTTGTCAGAATTCCAGAGGTGTCAGTGAGCTCACAAAGGTCTTGTTGGTGACCCTGTCTTAAGAGATAAACAGATATACGCTTCAACTCCTCCATCTCTTTTGGACTATCTAAATGTTTCCAGGTCTTTTTTGTGGTTTAAATCTGCGTATAAAGCTTGTACTACATTTTCTAAAAAGAACTCATTTTGCTTCCGAGCTCTTCAGAGTCCAAATATATTTCCACATGCCAGATACGATGATATACCGTACCATAATTCTTTTGTACAGACTAAAATTCTTCCCAATTTACACTTCTGTCACTCCATAAATCAAAACTTAACTTTACACATTTAAACAATTCCTGTTGGGAATTTGGATCAGAGCTGATAACCTTTTGCCAAGATTTTGCGAAGTGCAAATTGAGACATCTGAGATACAAAGCAGATTTTGTTTTGTTTTGTTTTTTTTTGGTGATGGTACAAGATGATTTCTCTGCAATGGAACCTCCCTCCAGTAAACTCTTGTGCTCAGTTTTGTCCCACTTAACTCAAGAAAGGCAATGCGTCCCTCAGAATACAGTGTTGCTTGGATCTAGGGAGATATTTGCGAGGCCAAATTAAACATTGTGCCAAAGATCTATGACCGGATTTCCAGATGAGTAACTGCGTTATAAGAAGCTGCTGAAGGAGGAGTGGGAGTCTAGTCAAGTTGCTAGAGAAGAATATAATTAACACTTCCCCCCCCCCCCACCTCCCACCTCCATGGGCTCTCTCCCTGCCCATTCAGGCTGTGTTAGCCCTGGCAGGGAAAAATAGAGAAACATTCCTATTGTGCATTTTGCTCAAGAGTGCCATTTCCAATCAAGGAAATGGCTTGGGGTCTTTTGGGGGGAGTGAAGGAAACTGCCCCCACCCCACCCCCAGGAGGCAACCCCAGTCCACATCCATTGTGATAGTGTGGTTAGAGTGTTGGATTACGATCCAGGAAACCCTAGTTCTAATCCCCATTACGTTCTGAAGTTTTCCAGTTAACTTTTGCTGAGGGCCCAACACCTCTAAGATGACCTATGTAGGGCAAATTGGAGGTCTGGAGTCAGAGAGGGGACGACAGAAATTACAGCTCCCTTTCTGTTGGTGGAAAATTTAGTCGAGCACCAATCCAATGTTTGTGCACACCAGTTCAGTAATCAGGCAGTGCCCTACTCACCTATATTGAGTAACACTGCTTGCAGGAGAGCTGCTTACATTTCCCCAATCTGCATCAGGACTCCGCATACTCCCGTTGGGCACCCCTGCATTCCCCCAGCTGAAGAAACCTAGGCCCTTTCCTCACTTTAAAATATTTTGAGACAGGAAATAAAACGTTTCCTCCATGGAGATCCACATTCTTTTTTTGCCCCAAAACGTTTTATTTGCAGCCTCAAAACGTTTTAAATGAATGTCCTTTTAGAATGATTCTTTAGTTGAAACGTTTTCAAGATGGCTTCATTTGCCTGTGAGCCCCTTTAAGATGTTTCCCGATCCTCTCTGCCTTCCCTGCACTTCCTCATCAATGCCATTTTCTCAGCTCACTCCTTGCTCCCTTACCTGTTTGCCTGCATGTTTTTCCTGGTTTTTTCCCTGCAGGTTTTTTTTTGGGGGGGGTGGGGGGGCTCATAACTGATGGACGGGTTGCAGAAGATGCAGAGAATTGCAGCACTCTGCTGTGAAGCATAGAAGCAATGTTCTCAAACATTCTCAAACAAAAAATGAGTGGCGGGGGGGGGGGAAGAAAAATCACAAAATGGCAGCCAGGAATCATTTGGAGGTGGTGAGTATGAATATAAATCATGGTAAGAGATGGGGATTGAATATGTTTTAGAAACATTTTCAGGGATTTGTGCGGAAAGGACCCTAGTGTCACATAGTGGTAACATATCATATATACTCCATCAAAGTCTGAAAATGTGGTTGCCATCTGTGGGTTGGCAAATTTCTGTAGATTTTGGGACTGGAGCCTTGGAAGGGCAGGGTTTAGGGAAGGGAGGCACCTCAGCATGGTATAATAATACTATAGAGTCATTGGTGGGATTCTAATAATTTAACAACCGGTTGGCCCCTTCTGCCAAATGCCCCTCCTTGCCACACCCCCTGCCACCCACTTACCTGCTGTGAAGGAACTTCTTGTGGTGGTGAAGGGGGCAACGGGGCCTTGCTGTCACTGCTCTGAAAGTCCCTTCACTCCCTTGGGAGAGGGGGCAATGGGGCTTTTAGCCTAAGGTCACCTTTGTGATCCGGGACGGGGGGAGGTGGCCATGCACGCACGCACGCAAGCGCATGTGAGCGCAGCCGTGCGCAGCCGCAGGAGCACACTGCCTTCTGGGGCTTGCCGTTTCCTGCCCTGTCACAGGGCGGCAAATGGCAAGCCCCAGAAGGCTGTGCTCCTGTGGCCGCGCAAGGCAGTGCGGCAGCCTCCCAAAAATTGGGACAATTTGAAGAACCCACGAGACACGGGACAAATTGTTTAAAGGCGGGATTGTCCCGCCAAAAGCGGGACGTCTGATCAGCCTATTTTAGCCCCTCTGAGCAGTCGGGCGGCAAGGCGGCCGCCTGCTGGGGTTCTGAAAGCTGCTTTTAACCACTGGTTCACCAAACTCAACAAAAAAATTAGCAAACCAACTGAATCCCACCACTGTATAGAGTCTACCCTCCAAAGTTGCCATTTTTTTTCCAAAGAAACTGATCTCTATTGCACAGCAGTCAGTTGTAATTCCAGGTGACGTCCAGACCCCATCTGGGTTTGGTAACCCTCTCTGAACAACAGAAGAGCAACATGATGGAATGGCAGCCACTGGTATAGCGCCTCATTTTGCAAGCAAGGGAATGCTACCACTGCACTATTGTTCTTTTTCTACAGAATTGATGAGAGTGCGCAGCAGCCCACCATAATGCATTGTTTGCTTTCTCCAGCTGTGGTAAGTAAGTGCTGGTTCTCACAGCACAGGAAGGGGGGGGAGCAGAAACAGAGCGTTGGGTGGGCAAGCGTCCCTGAAAATTTATCTACGAATCTGGCATTGTTTACAGGGAGCCTGTTTTGCACTACCCATGATTCTTCACCACATTTTTATACATGTTGGGCATCTTAATTTGTAAAAAGAATGAATTTGCTGAGTCTGTTTAGTTCTCTTTTCAAATAGTGCCAGGGCATCCTCCACCTCCTACTTCTTCTCAGACAACTGCATTATGCAAACATCTTGTATTACATAAACAATACAGCCACTTGGTGCAGAACAATACACCAGATATCTCTGACTTTCATCATTGAGGGCGCAGTCTTAATCTTGTTGACTTAATGAGAGAAGTGAATGTTGCGGTCTAAGTGTCACATAAATATTGGTTTCTCTTACAAAAAAAAATCATATTACCACACCCTGGCATTTTCTAAAAGCAACATTTAAGAGGTTTCCCACAAACGAATATATAAGCAAGGGATGGTTGCCACGACACTCAAATCTTCTGAAAGACAGTTTGTGTCTCCTTTTTTTTTCTGTGACGAAGGCTAGTCCATCTCTTGTGTGGTTTGGGCAAGAGAGAAGAAACTTACCATGCGTACAAAAGCCTTCCTTTGTCACCCAAGACTGTCATTAAGTGCACTCAAAACCAATTCTTACTGCAGGGATACCGGACTGTAGCCCCCTTGTAGCCTATAGTGTGGGCCTGGCAGCTGTAGATTTCTTGGATCTCTTCTTCAAGCCAACTCAATAATCGATATTCAGCTACAGGGCCAACGTAAACCCAACACATGTAGAAACAACTTTCAAAGGACAGGAAGGGGAGATTTCAGAATCCTGACACCATCTGCGAGGGTTGTTAACTCCAGTTTTGGGAATTCCTAGAGATTTGGTGGTGGAGTTTGGGGTGGACGGAGTTTGAGAAGAGAAGGGAGCTCAGCGAAGATGTGATTCCATAGACTCTACACTCTGAAGCTGCCATTTTTCTCCAGTCAGGAGATCAGTTGAAATTCCAGGATAATTTAATGCTACAGTTGCCAGACATGACCAGGAGGGAGCGCCATTGGGCAATGATGTGATATCACCCAGAAATGATGTCACACCTCTCTAGGAATTCTGGAAACTCTGCAGGAAACCATAGAGTATCCAGCAATTCTTCGAGCAGACTGAGGACATTTGTGGGTTTTCCGAAGAAGAGACATCACACCATTACCTGTGATATTTTTAGATTATTGGATGAAGAGTTTCAAGCGTTTTTTGGTTATTTTTGTCTAATGGCAAAAATGACAGCCAGGGAAAGCAGGCATTCTCTGCCCTGATGGGAAAATGGCACTTGCATTCTGGCAACCTTACTTTATTGGACAATATGAGAGTACTCCTATATTTATGTGGAACTGTATATTTATGTGGAACTGACTGGTTCCACATACACCTGGGGGAAAGAATAGCTACTCTTATAAAAAAACTAAATAGTCTTGTATGTGTGTCAAAGAAGTCTTAGAGGCAAAGAGTGCACTGTCTGTGCTTAAGTAATTCAGAAACTTTCCCTCTTCTGTTAACTTAATGGATTAAAAAAGATTATAACAAATGTTTTTGCTGAATCTTGTATTGCCTTGAAATCAGAGAACTTTTATTGCAAGGCATTCATGTAGAATGGTTTACATTTTGTGTTTTGTCCAGCATAGTTGGTAAATCTGCTCCAGATAGTAAAATCCGTCTGACAAGGACGTAGATTAGGAGGTGTTCTTGGGTTCAAGCCCCCCATTATTCGCTAAGGTCCCAAGCTCAACCGCCTCGTTTTTTTTTGGTATTTTTAAAGTTTTTTTGTTTCTGGCCTGCAGAGGACCCAGTTTTTAGGCTAGCAGCACCAACATTTCAGAGATTTGTTGGGAGACTCTCCTGGTGATACCACCCATGTTTGATGAGGTTTGGTTCAGGGGGTCCAAAGTTATGGACTCCCAAAGGGGGTACCCCATCCCCCATTGTTTCCAATGGGAGCTAAAAGGCGATGGGAGCTACACCTTTGAGGATCCATAATGTTGGACCCCCTGAACCAAACTTCACCAAACCTGGGTGGTATCATCAGGAGAGTCTCCTAAAGATACTCTACAACTTTGGTGCTGCTAGCTTTACAATTGCACCCCTGACAGCAGACTTCCCCCCAAAAACATTTTCCCCAGATTCTCCTTTTAAATCCACCTTAAAAGGAGAATCTGAGGTCCCCAGTTTAAACACTGAAAGTGATGCTATTTCAGGGTGGGGGATAATCCACCCCAAAACAGCATCACTTTCAATGTTGTTTTAATGGGGACCCCAGAGTTTCCCTTTAAGGTGGATTCAAAAGGAGAATCTGGGCTCCCTTGTTTAAACACCATTGAAAGTGATGCTGCTTGGGGGTGGATTCCAGCATCACAGCGGCTGCCCATGGCGGGGGTGAGGCGCAAAACTCAGATTTTGTACCAGACTCCATTTTCCCTAGCTACATCTCTGCCCAGAGGGGAGGGCAGAAGGGACTGCTGGCTGCCTGCTGGGAGCCCAGCCAGTGGGGGGGGGGGTTGGGCAGGGCAGGGCAGGGCAGGGGAGTCTGCCATCCCTGGCCTCGGAGAGCTGGTTTTATAAGCACTGAGGCTGGGGGCGGAGCTTGGAGAGGTGTGACCATGCCCCCAGGGGTGGGTGGAGGGGTGGCCGCACCCCTGAACCCCCCCATAAAAATCTATACCTACGTCCCTGCCATCTGGTTCAGTTCTGCTTCTGCTATCTTTGATTTTTGGTATGGGGTACACTTAGCTTTGAATCCATCACACTTTTTGTCAAGCCATAGAGGAGCAGTAAAAGGATAGGAGGCACTTATCTTTTTGGCCAATTCCAATTTTGCTGCCAACAGTAAAAAACAACAACTGCCAAGGTGGCCTAGGACATGGGTCTCATCCAGTTTAATGCAGCATTAAACATATATTGGGTCTATAAAGGGTGCATCCAGTCAACAGTCCTGTTGTGACACTCCCCAGGGTACTTGGAATACTGCTAAAGGAGAACCCCTGGTGAGAAATGTAGTTTTCTTACAGTGCCATAAGGGATCAGCACCTAGATCACTGCCGTAGCAGAGTCCTGGACATCAAGAAGAACAAAGAGAAGAAGGCAGGGATAGATACAGATGGGCAGGGGAAGAAGGACCATAAAAGCTGCTCCTGCCCCACCATACTGGGTTGGGGGGGGGGCATTGAAGAGATCAAGGGAAGGACTCCGTTCACGAAGGAGGAGCAGAAATCTGGGCCATTTGCACTCTCAAGGATTTGTCATGACAGAACAACATGTGCATTTTGGAACTGGGTTGGGAGAACAATTAGGGCAAGTTCTTGCTCGTGCCTCCATGTTTAGCTGGAACTTCAGCTGAAGATCTCCTTTCTCCAGCTTCCAGGAGGAGGCAAGCCTGCACCTTTTCCTCAAGCCTAGTTCCAGCCCCATTATTAAAATATTTCTTGCGCTATGATTTTTAACCATCAAACCTTTTTGTGTAAAGCATTTTGGGAACCCTTGCGTGAAGGGGGTCTAAATTATAATAACATTATTGTCTGTGGATGTTGAATTGTTCACATGAATATTCTAACCAAGATGTGACTTCATGCATTTTGATGGACAACCTGCTTTTCGTAGATTTTCTTGTGTGTGCATGCCCGCACAGGGAACACAGAATGCAAAAGTAGGTTTGTAAAACACCGCAAAAAAAGAATCTTGACACAACTGTATATACTATCATAGTAAGGTTTCTTTTTCACAGGGTTTCATCGGTAGACTGCTCAAATGTGCATTAGTAATACAGAGGAGGGGGAAAGGAGCAAGTGAAATCAAAGCTAAAGCAAGCCTTGCATGGGCTCCATTTATTTTCAAAATAAGAACACCTTTTTGCATCAGATACCTTGACAGAAAGAACTGGTAACTCAGAATGCTAAAATCTGAGGAGAAATGCTGATAGAGGCAAGCATCCGTACTTCTCCTCATTGTCTCCTCTTGCGAAACTATTTTCCTGAAACCTGGGATCCAAGGATGCAAGCACATATGCTCCAAAATGCCATACTACAACTGTCACCATGGAAATCTATATAATAGTAGGGTGCTTTTAAAAAATGCTTTTGATACAGTAAACCCATATCTTTGACTCATATTACCCGTCGTAAACTTTTTGAACCTGTGGCTCACTTTCAAAAATAATAAACGTAACTATTCCACAAAAATATCTCAACACAGAAGAGCCAGCAAAGTGAAGGACATGAACAGATGGCACATCAATCTTCCGCATTTATACAATTTGTTTTTTAATGCAAATAGTGTGGGTTGCCTGCTCTTGCCTTGGATATTGTTCCAAAGATGAGCACATTTTCTTATCTTTCTGGATCAATGTGACATTTGCAGTTATCATAAAATGGGAGCCCATTTAATGATGCTAATGCTTCCTTAATGTAAAAATAAAATCACCTCCTTTATAAAAAGCAAACAGATTAAAAGTCCCAGAGAGACTATTGAAATCTGTGACATTTGCAGTTCCTGACGGCTTCATTATACACAGGTAAAAAGTATCTTAAAAGCATTGTTTACGCTCATTAATCAGAACATTAAGTACAAACGTTAAGAGGCTCTCCAGCTAGGGGGATAAAGCTTCAATAAAAGAGTATTAATATAAAAGAACTGATACGGCTGTGGAATGGAACCCGTAAATAGGTCATGGAAATATTTACAAATGTGTGGCAGTGTTTTTGTGCATCTTTGTTTTTGAATGTTCAGACTTTGACACCTTATGAATCCAGGATTCTAATTTCCAACCTCCATAAGAATGTGAGATGGAAACCTTGGCTTTGTGCAGCAGTGGCGTAGTGGTTATGAGCTGGTGTGCTCTAATCTGGAGGGACCGGGTTTGATTCCCTGCTCTGCCGCTTGAGCTGTGGAGGCTTATCTGGGGAATTCATATTAGTCTGTACACTCCAACACACGCCAGCTGGGTGACCTTGGGCTAGTCATAGCTCTTCAGAGCTCTCTCAGCTCCACCTACCTCACAGGGGGTTTGTTGTGAGGGGGGAAGGGAAAGGGGTTTGTAAGCCCCTTTGAGTCTCCTTGCAGGAGAAAGGGGGGATATGAATACAACTCTTCTTACTCTTCTTATATTTATTTATTTTATTTATTATCGTATTTATATACCGCCCCATCTTCTAAGGGCTCTGGGCAGTGAACAAGTGTTACAAACAGTAATAACAATAGCAATAAAATCAATATAATTAACATCATTAAAATATAAAATTACAGTGTTCCACATAAATCACTTAGCGTCCAGCATTAAAACTATCAATAAAAACCCTCCCGAAGAGGGGGACGGTATGGATGTTACAAGCTCCCAGAATGTTAAAAGGACGGACAGAAAGGGCGCACATGATCAGTGAGCTTATGAACATCTTTCAAGTAGCCTGGCTGCTGATGGAGAGCAAAAGCAGGCTGCTAGGTCATCAAAAATTGACAACAATAGACTATAGACTAGTGGGATCCGAGATATGATCAGCTAGGCCATCAAAAATTGACAACAATAGGCTATAGACTAGTGGGATCCGAGATATGATCAGTGTTGGCTGAGGCCGTTTTGCTGCCTGAAACCACTCTTACCTCCTTCCTGCTTAAATTGCAAAACTGTACCCCTGAGCCTGGGAGAGAGCAATCTTGGGGTTAACATGAAACCTGTCCAGATTACTCATGCAAAAACTTGTACCACTCTAACAAGCTACAGTTCTTTTTCAGAATTCACAGTGATCTGCAGCTCAGTGTAGTGGTGATAGTAACCCTGCCCTGATTTGAATATCCACTATAGATGATATTAAAAAGTACAACCTAATCGACCGCCTGGAGACTAGACAATACAGCCCAACAAGAACAAGCTGATTTCTATTGTCTTAATCACAAGGGCATCCTTTCTCCCAAGAAAATTATCAGATTGAAACAATGTCGATAGGACTTTTTGCAAACAAAAACCCATAGTATAACAACATGTGCGACCTGAATAGCCTGGTTTAGCCTGTCAGCTCTTGGAAGCTAATTGGCCAAAAACCCTTCTGGGGTTGCCCTTAGTCAGCTGCCGCTTGACGGAACTTTCCATCACTACCACATTAACCATAAGCATTAAATATGCTGTTTTGTGTAATAATAATGGACTTCTGTATCGATAATGAAATTAACATATTTTCCATGATTCTTAGGCCGTTTTCAAATAGACTTTTTGCCCCGTTTTGCCGCCAAAGTGCACCATTTTTGGTGCCTCTAGCACACAGTGTGCCCCCTTCCCTAAACCAATTTCAATGCCATGTACCTGTTGGCAAACTGCCCAGACGGTTCCCTTAGATGGCATTGCTTCTGCAAACCTGACCTTTTTTTTTTTGCAGACCTCATATCCTACCAACAAATTAATTGCATGAAGGGGATGCTTTACTTTTGCAAGTTAAACAGTGCATTCTAGGCTTGGTAAATACTCTAAAAATTCAGTAAAATTCGGATTTGGATTTATTTGGGCATAAAATTATCTGTATGCCCGAATAAAACAAATAACATATTCAGATATACCCGAATATTCAGATATATCCAAAAAATTCAGGTCCATTGGATTTTTTTGTATTTTGGCTGCAGGGGGCGTCTTTTTAAAGCTAGCAGCACCAAAATTTCAGGATATGATCTGGGGACTGTCCTGATGATGCCCCCCGAGTTTGGTAAGGTTTGGTTTGGGGGAACAAAGTTATGGACCCCCAAAGTGAGTGCCCCATCCCCCATTGTTTCCCATGAGGGCTACCCTTTGGAGGGTCCATAACTTTGCCCCCCGAACCAAACCTCACCAAACTTGGGGGGTATCATCTGGACAGTCTCCGGATGAGACCCTGAATTTTTGGTGCCAGTAAATTTAAAAATGCGCCCCTGACAGTCACCCAAAAAATTTCCCCAGATTCTGTGCTCTGAAGTGCCTTGACTCCATTCCATGACTTTCCCTTTCCCTCCTTATTTTTTAAAGACTGGGGTAGCTTTCAGTTTCCACCTTGCTTCAGAGAAAGGTGAGGTAGCAATAGGGAAAAATAAGGATAAGATAACTATCTGAAAGTGCCCATAGACCCAATACCAATGTAAGCAGCTTCTACTTACATACCTAACTTCATACTTCTTTTCATTCCTCCCTTTACTCTTCTTCTTAAGCATGCCTTTTAACTCAAGTAAGGGCTTTTTAAAACCATCTTCTTTTTGGGATATGAGAAAGTCTGTTCCTCAGAACAAAATGAAAACTATCTACATCTCTCTGTCTTTCCTGTAACTTGCACAGGCAAAAAAAAGCTAGAGAACTCATGGACTGTTTGAAAGAAAGAAGACTGTTTACTGACTGCTTCCAGTCTTTTGAAACAGACCTTTTTTGGGCCATAGTTTCAGAACATCATACAATTTTAGTTGTAAAACAAAAAAGTGATTATAAAATGCTCGAAGTGTTTCTGTCTGCTTAATATTGAAAGGGACAGTGAATGGCATACTAAATCTTAACTCTCTGAATTATTTTTTGCCCTCAATTTATGACACCAAAGCTCTGACTTTTGGGAGAACTGAAACATACACTGCAACAAACAGAAAACCTGTTTCAGTCTTTGCAAGACGAGCCTGAATGTTCCATCATCTAAAGTGCAAAATAATGGGTCAAAGTAAAAAGAATCAAACACAAGAGAACTGACTTCCACAATCAAAGCCGAGCCACCAATTCATCTCCTCTGAGCAAGTAATGGCCACCTGTTCCAACCCCCTTACCTTATTTATTTTACTAGAATATGATCCTTCCCTTTTGAGCAACTCCTGGTTCCACAAGGGACCCTCACCCAAAGGTGTTGATTCAAGAAATTATGTTACTTTCCCCTGCTGGTCAGCTGGTTGGTGAACTGCTGTTCCATATATGCTGCAGTTCTAAACACTATGTGACCTCCCCCCCCTACATTTGTCACAGTTTTGTGCAAAGATTATGTTATACGGTATAGTACTGGCTCATGGCTGGTCATTTTGCAACACCCCCAAGTCAATAACAGTACACAAGAGGGTTCTCAGCATACAGAAAGATTATGCCCTTTTCTATTCACATAGAGTAGTTAACTATCCTTTATATTTTTTTCAGTTTCATGGACTATATTTGTTTTTTAGCAGAGGTGGGATCCAGCAGGTTCTCACAGGTTCTCAAGAGTAGGTTACTAATTATTTGTGTGTGCCGAGAGGGGGTTACTAATTGGTGATTTTGCCATGTGATTTTTGCCTTAGTTACGCCCCTCCTCTCAGCAGTAGCACGCAGAACTTGAAGCAGGAGGTGCACCGGTGTGCGTGGCAGCCTGCGCCTGCGTGAATTCATTTCCCACCCAACGACCGGCGCAGCGGCTGCATCCTTGCCACAGCCCCGCCCAGGAATGCCCGGCCACGTTGTGCCCCGCCCAGCCCCATTGGCGCTACGCCACAGTTTGAATCCCACCACCATGGGAACCTGTTACTAAAATTTTTGGATCCCACCACTGTTCATGGCTGGTCATTTTGCAACACCCCCAAGTCAATAACAGTACACAAGAGGGTTCTCAGCATACAGAACGATTATGCCCTTCTATACTCACATAGAGTAGTTAACTATCCTTTATAATATTTTTTTTCAGTTTCATGTACTATATTTGTTTATTAGATGTCTGTATTAGATGTACTTAATTTATACTCCGCTTTTCTCCCCAAGAGGGACCCAAAGGGCTTACAATGTTATTCTCACAACAACCCCACATAGTAGTTTAGGCTGAAAACGTGCAACTGGTTTAAAATCACCTAGCAAGCTTCATGACAGAGAGTACATTTGAATCTGGATCTCCAAAAATCTTAGTTCAACACACTTAGTTCAACAGCAGTTGGATCTGTTCCCCCTTTGTTTATAGTCTGCTTATGTTTTCTATCTTCTGGATCACGAACAATTGAGCACATAGCTGCCTTAAAATACATCAAGGAATCAGAGCTTCGATTCATTTTCATGTGGCATCTGCATAAATATGATCTCATTAATTTGAGATTGCTACGAACAGTATATTGTGTCTGAAACCAAGAGAGGTCTTTCACCAGTACATTTCCTCTGCCTTCTTGTGAGCAGTCACAGTTTGCAGTGCTGCTCTTTCAGGTCATCTCTAAGAAGTATCTTTATGTCTGGTTGCTGAAAATCAGAAATGCTTTTTAAAATACTTACAAAAATACTTACAAAAAGGTACTGGTCTTTTGGCAATTAAAGTAGACTGAATCTAACGGCCATATACACCTACAAAAATCTTCCTAGATGTCCTGCTGATGGTGTTTCCTTCATATGTTCTAGAATGTAATCCTGGCACTGAAAACAGAATCAGCAAGTGCCAGGAGGTTGTTATGTGGTGGCCAAGGGACGACTCACTGTGGCTTTTTACATGCAACTCTGTAGTTTATTTGGAACGAATGAAGTCCTGGTTAAAACATCAACTCACCCGCATTGCCAAATCACTGCAGTGGTGGCGTTCAGCAGAGACGTCTAAATGATGTGCCAATGGATGTAATATTCATTCAATTAATATGACTATATGCTTTGTTTAGGGTTACATTTACATATTACTGTGTGCCTTACACGAATTGAACAGCGATCAAATAAAGGAGTAATCCAATAAGTCATTCACTGTATGCTTATCGATGCGGCCACACTTTGAATGGTCTGTCAAGGTGGCATTCTTGAAAAGAGGAAGCAGAAATTTGAACGGAACATCAAGTATATAAGTACTTTACATATCTTCGTCTCTCTGTTCTCCCTCCCCCTGCCACAGATTAGCATAAAAATGTACTATCCTAACCAAGCAGTCTGTTAACTGATAAGCTATCAAAAAATCATCTGTTATTTTTATAGCTCAAAGGCAGATGCCATTTCGAGAAGCAGAGTTGATTGAGTAGGGATTTTAGCGGCACAAAGATTTATCATTCTAAACTTGAGGTACCTTAGATCGGAATCGTTCACATTTTGAAATATTATCCCAACAGCAATCAAGCGTTAGGGTTTTGCCAGCCCCACGTTCATCTGAAAACAAAACCGTTTTGCGTCCCGTCATAAAGAACGTCAGCTTGTTACTTGCCTTGAAAATCTTATCTTCATTAAGCCAAGAAGCCTGATGTAATTACTAAATAAGGCGTTGAAGGTTTTTAATCTATTATTCCTGCAGGGGCCCATTTTTCCACGGATACATTTTATGGGGCCCCAATAACAGGAGAAAAAAAATGAACCAGCCTAATTGCAGTAGGTTTGATTTCATAAATAGTTATAACTATATCTTTTTCACTGCTTAGCTTCTGGGTATTTGGGAACCCTAAATTCTAAAAAAAGATGGCTTTCAGGGGAAAGAATTTGTGTGTGTCTGAGTGTCTCTGTGTGTATGTGTAGACATGTATATGTATATTTCATTTTTAGGGTTCATGACCAGAACACAAAAAAAGCAAATTTAAAATTGCCACGTCAGAGAAACCAAAATTATATATGGACAAAAGCTAAAAAACCTTGCCCATATATAGAAATGCTAAGATCATATATTGAAACAAGTTGACCATAAAAACACAAATCTAGCTATAAATGCGTAACACCGAAACTGTACAATATTAGCTTAAGTTAGAACCTGTTAATTTAAATACCAAATGTTTCTTTAACATTTACTATAAAATTTGGCAAGTGCTTTTGTTAAAATCTCTGAACCCTAAAGTCAAGCGGCCTCCTAGGTTTTCCTATATTTATATAAAAGTGTTCAGTACCGAGCAATTGTATGTGTAATTTGGTGGTCCCTGCCCAATAAAAGGAAGCCAAGTTTGGAATTACTGCCTCTTCTGGGCGTACCAGCCACCAAAGGGCATGCGGTTTATTTGAGGGTCTTATAAAAAGGATATGATTCAGACAAAGTTAAGGCCTAGTTCCATTGATTTAAGTCAGGAGGCTCAACCAGATTGAAATGCCAGATTGAAAGTTCAGAAAATGGCTGCTTTGGAGGGTCGATTCAACTGCACTATACCCTGCTGAGTTCCAACCCCTCCTCAAACCCCAGGCTCCACAAGCTCTACCCTTACATCTCCAGGAATCTCCTAACCTTAGCTTGCAAAATATACTATGGCTCCCATAAAGCTGTGAGGAAAAGGCACATTTACAAATTAACTTCAGAGATAACAGACATACTTGAACACCAAACTAAAACTTTTTAAAAAGTGTTTATTTAAAATCAATGTTTACTTGATTAATTTGCTGACTGTTTGTCTATGTGATTGGTTGCTTCAGGTCTGTGGGGAATTGATGACAGTGGGGTTCCCACCAAACTGAGCAAAGAACATGTATGCACATGCGGGGGCCCCACAAAACTTGTGGAAGGGGATCCTCAATTTCTTGCTCCACTGCCAAGGGCAGAACAACTCCAGGTCCCACCACTTACCTTGGAGCCTTGCTGCAATGGTGGCAGTATCTGGAACCTGCTCTGAGGCTGGAGTGGCTCCCAGAAGCCACTGCCACCACGGCCAGATCCAGAGTGGCTCCTGACATCTGCTATGGCTGTGGCCAGGTCTGAAGTATCTCACAGGCTCCCCCACAGCAGCAGTTGGACCCAAGGGTAGGCAAAATAAATTATCAGTATTTTTCAGGTTCAGTATTATTAGACCGAGACATTTTTGAAAAACCTGAAAAAACCAGCACTACATAGCAGGGGTTGTTTTTTTGGGGGGGAGGGGGTTCAAAAATTTTCAGATTATTCAGTTTGAACCTGGAAAATACACCTGGCTCTGGACTTTACATGGGTCTGGGAGACAGTAGGTGGCTAGGAGTTGAACCCCTGCCACCTACTGCTTCTGAGGCCCACTTGGGTCTCAGAAGCAGTGGCATAGTGGCTAAGAGCAGGTGCATTCTGATCTGGAAGAACAGGGTTTGATTCCCCGCTCTGCCGCTTGAGCTGTGGAGGCTTATCTGGGGAATTCAGATTAGCCTGTGCACTCCCACACACGCCAGCTGGGCTAGTCACAGTTCTTCTGAGCTCTCTCAGCCCCACCCACCTCACAGGGTGTTTGTTGTGAGGGGGGAGGGGCAAGGAGATTGTAAGCCCCTTTGAGTCTCCTACAGGAGAGAAAGGGGGATATAAATCCAAACTCCTCCTCCTCCTCCTCCTCCTCCTCCTCCTCCTCCTCCTCCTCTTCCTCTTCTTCTTCTTCTTCTTCTTCTTCTTCTTCTTCTTCTTCTTCTTCTTCTTCTTCTTCTTCTTCTTCTTCTTCTTCTTCTTCTTCTTCTTCTTCTTCTTCTTCTTCTTCTTCTTCTTCTGCACAGGCCAATAAAAGTGGGGGAACAGTGGGTTACATGTACCTGCCCTTCGCTGGGGCGCATGCCTTAACATGAAGGCGCATATTTTTTTCCTTCCCTGACTGCCTTTTTTTCTTCCCTGCCTGCCTGTGAAGTTGTACAGGACCAACCCCCTGGGCCATGATACAACCCGTTTCTGCTGTGTGACTCTGCAGAATGGGACCTGGGGAAGAGTTTTTCAAGAATTGCAGTTTTTGCTGTTCGCTTGGCCACTGCTGCAAGGTGTGTTAAAACAAAAGAATCACACATAACATGATTCTTGAAAAACCTGGGATGGGGGGGAATAAATGTGAAGTGGATCTGCATTAGGATTGGGATCCATGTGAAGTTCCCCACCACCACCAGGGTTTTTTACTGGTGTTATCCTGGTTTAATTGTCCTGTGCGGTAAGGGCAGTGGTGGGATTCAGCAGGTTCGCATCACTTCGGCAGAACTGGTTGTTAAGCTATTTGAATCCCACCACTGGGTAAGGGCCTTGGAGCCTGGAGGCAGGCACAAAACTGAATGCTGGACCCAGACAAGCTGAACCTAGTGTTCAACGGCAGGCCCAGCCTGGCTTTATACTGTAGCTTCACCTTCAAAGGTCATGTGATTTTAAGAGACGAAGCCAGCAGTATAAAGCTGGATCTCAGGCATGAGCCTACAGTTCAACCCTGGGCTTGGCCTGGTCAGATCCAGCTTTAAACTTTGGGCTTTGGAGAAAAATGACTAAAATCTTTATATGTGGAAAATGTTTACTAAATTCATTGTTCAAATAATATTTGTAGTTTGAATAAACCACCATCTTAGGCAAATCTTTGTGTAAAGTATTCCTTATAGAGTTTTTTTTTAAGTCATGTACATAAATGCATGTACATTACGCATACAACTCTTGATTGATAGTCTAAATTTCAGTCTAGTTGCCAATAAATTCTGGTTTGTATATGATAAGATCAGAATGGCCTCAGCTATCTGGGTAAGGGCCAGAGGGTATAGCTGATGCTGTTAGGCTCTGTTACAGCTTTGTTTCAGTGCATGTGGGGGACAGTGTGTTTAGTTACAAATCTGACAAGATTGGGCTAGCCTGGTCTACTCAGGTCAGGGCTAGCTAATTCCCATTTAATGAACAAGTGTTGAATTTTAGAATAAGAAAACTCTGGAAAAAATTATCAGAGGTGACTGTCACCTAGCAAGTTCCCCCTCAAGTGGTAATGTTCCACATGGTACTGTTCTAAGTAAGTGAAAATTCTCCCTTTCTTAGTGTGGCTTTTCCATAATTATGTTTCAGTGGCCAATTATGCATGGAACGCTTACTTCGGGACTCTTCAGTGCACAGTGGGCTTGTAGTGGGGTTTCCTTGCATTTCTTTGTTTACACGTGGGGAGGCAGTCACTCCTGGGTGTGCAGTTTTTCTGTAGAAAACTCTCCTGGGCCTGGTTCTCTTAACTCTGCCTATCAACTTATTCTTAAAGGCAGAGATCTTAAAGGCACTTTTTCTTTTAAGGCACAGATCTCATTACACCCAGTAGTGCTGGCTTAGCCTTTAAACTGCACTTTTATAGATATTACCAAAAATTTTATAGATATTACCAAAAAGATATTTATAGATATTACCAAAAATAATTCCCTCTAAATGAAAGATCAAAGCAATTCCCTGGTCTACATACTGTCAAATATAGCCAATATTCTCCCCCCCCTCCCCTGCCACACACACACTTCTTCCTGCTACCTCCAGAGAACAGAGAGGCTTGTTATTTCCAAGCAATTTCTGTCCTTATTATGTCAACATGAGAATGTGGAGGTTGTGTGTTTTGGTTAAGCCTGTGTGAGTGGGATTCTTTTCTGTGACTTTTCTGTGAGCTGGCAATATGGAAGGGAAGGGCAAGGGGAAAGGTGTTGAGTGTGAAGGACTGGAAAGGATGGAGTCAGGTAGGCTGGCTGTGAATGGAGGGAAGATGTTTTGGGGCAAAGCTGTGCTCACTGGTAAATCTGCCTACTCTGGTGGCAAAGCAAAATTAAAATCATGCTGCAAGTGGTCTTGCTTGCTGCAAAGAGAATAGAAAGTGGAAGCAGGCCTTAAGGAAATACATCTGTATAAGAAATCTTGTTGCAACATACGCCCCCACAATGCAACAGGCACCTTGTGCATAATCAGCCAGTGATTCAAAAAGAGACTCCCTTGAACATAGCATAATGAAGTAAGTGGCAAAGGTAACATAATAAAGCTCTTGTTTATTTATTGAAAATGCAAATATGTGCCCTTTACACACACCCAAAATAAAACGCTTTAAGAAATAAAATGTCTGCTCCAAGGAGTTCTTCAGGTCCCCCCCCCAAAAAAAATGATTTGAAAATATTTTATTTCATCCTCAAAATGTTTTATTTGGATCCTCTAATTTAGCAATCTTTTTTCTTGCCTGTGAGGAGAAACAGGAAACGTTTTATTTTACCCACTCAAATTTGAAATTCCACGATCCCCTTCGACTCTGCTACTTTTGTTTCTCTGTGTGTCCACCATTTTCTGCTGCTTCAGAAAGTCTCCTGCTGTCTACCATTTTTTGAAGTTTCCTACAGACATTTTCTCATCTGGCATCGTGGCTGCTTGCCATTTTTGTCATTGCTGTACATTAATAAATTCATTATTGCCTGCCAATTACACAAAAATGTGTTGAGGATTTGATGTTACATAGTTCCAACGTCAGAATCAGCAAGGTTTCGGAGATGGTGTCTTTGTAGCACCGGAGCCACTTAAAAAAAAAAAAAGAACCATTTTAAACTGAAAAATTTTATTTTTATGGTCTATGCAGACAAAACCCACAAAAACAATTATTTTCAAAACATTTTCAAAATGTTTAGCAAAGGTTTTAAATGCGGAAAGGGCCTAGATTTGGATTTCGGTCATTTGTCATTGTTCTAACTTGAGCACTGGCATTAAAATTTATTTTATTTATTTTCTTCATTTATATCCACTGGGAACCCAAAGCCTTTTACATCCATTTTATACTCATAGCAATCCTTTGAGGTAGGCTAAGCTGAAAGCGTGTGGCTGACCCGAAGTCATCCAGTGTGGATTTGAGACTAGATCTTCCAGATCCTAGTTTGACAATAATCACTACTCCACACTCTAGTGCTGAAGTGTGGTTAAAGTGTGTGTTTGGAAATCAATCTGTCATTTACTCTAGGTAGTAACTATTATCTACAAAAGTTGCCTTTCTGACCAATTAGAGCCACCACAACAACTAATTGTTGAAACAAAACATTATAAAAACAATTAAACCATATGCATAATAAATACATATGGATAAAGCCCAGAAAAAATAATGAAAACATAGAGCATGAAGGAGTGATCACTGAGGGATTATGTGTGTGTTAAGCATCTTCAATTTGCTTCCGACTTATGGAGGCTGTATGAATTAGTGACCTCCAAAATGTCTGATCACTAACAGCTTTGCTCAGGTCTCACGAACTGAGGACTGTGGCTTCCTTGATCAGTTCAATCCACCTACTCAAGTGGATTATAATTCTGCTTGTGGGAAACCTGTGGGACATTGTGGATACAAGAAATAAAAGTGAATAAACTACAGTTAAATTATATAGATCTCTTTTTGTACAGACCCACGTTCTTCTCTCATGCAAACTTGTTGCTTTGAACAACTTTGGTGTTCTTAACCTTTGTCCTTTCGAATCTCTAAAGAGAAAGGGCAAAGGTGGTTTACCTTGCCCAAAACAGTTAAAAGTCGACTGGCAACTTGGAACCATAATAAATCCTGATTTCTTGACCTTTCCTGACAGGACTCTTGTTACTTTCAGCTCTGTCTTCAAGGCTCCTTCGCAGTGAAATATTCTGTAATTCTTCACACAGATTTCTCGTTCTGCCATTCCATAGTCTCTCTCTCTCACCAAGTTGTCTCAAATATTTCAGCCTTCATTTTCTCCGGTCAATGTGGCAGGGGCCACCCTCCGCCCTCAACTGCCATTTGTTAGATGAAAAAGGACCTCCTGAAATATAATTTTACCCAAATAAATGTGCAACAGAGTCTCCTCAGTATTATACAAGGGCCTAATTTCCTATCAGAATCAAAATGAGAACCTTGTCAGATTGGAGAGGGATATAAACAAGAAATGTAAGCCTTTAATTGGTGCAGGGAAATCAGATAAACTCTCTTTAAATGCCACCATTGATACAGAAATACGAACTCCAATTACCTTTGATTAAGTCACTTAAGGAAATAAAACTTGGGTGAAGAGGGCTTAGTAGACCTGACCAACTGAATACATCAGTGGAAACAAGAGAGATTCTCAGACTTAGAAGAAATGAAAATAAATAAATAGGGAAAAAAAGGGTATGTATTTATTCCCAAGGTTCTATAAAATGTGAAGTGTTTATCAGAAAAAAAAGGATGCTGGACAAGAAACCAACCGTATGATCTGGCAAAGGAATTAAATTCAAATATTGATTCGTTCCCAATGCATTAAGGTTGGGAACTTTCAGAATTTTATTGAAAATCCAGTGGTCTGGTGGTCTCTGGGTATCTGAAACCTCATCATAAAAAGGGAGAATTTCAGGTTTTGAAGGATTCATTTCTTCCTAGCCTTCATGGCTGCAAAGACAAAAGGATTGAAAAGATTATTGCAGCAAACTATTTTTGTAGTTTCTTTTTGAAATTATCATGTGAGGGAATGCCAACTTCATAGCTTTTCTCCAGAATGGTATGGAATTTGAAATCAAGCATGACACCAGTTTCAGTACTTTAAGGAGAGATTTAAAGCTGCTCTTAGATATTCTTTGAAAAGGTTTCTACATATAAGGGCTCAGTATGCACTGACATGTTGTCATTTAAGATAAGGAATGTCACCTAGATGCTAGACAGATTATATGCAAATATCAGCATTAAAAAGGAGCTGAGAATGGGGGAGGGGTCCTACTTGCTCCCAGGGCCCATTTTTACCACCTGCTCAGGTTGATGACTGCTTCTTGCACTGTCTGGGAACAAAGATACACCAACAGGAAGAAGTCCTGTGATGTCTAACAGGTGAACACGTGTCCAAGTGATTACAATTGTCAACAAGTCTGGCAGGAAAACCCAGCTGGCCTATTAAATTCATTGGCCCTATTATGGACTTTTCAAGTAACCGGTATTCAGACTTGCCTATTCTGTCTGCTCCCACCTTATGTACAGCAGAAAAATGTCTCCTCTCTCTGCTAATCATACCTCTTTTTCAACAGGCATTGTGTGGAAAGGTGTTATTCCTCTCTACTTTACCAGTAGTCACAGTGGTCTTAGCCACTAAGCAAGCACAGCAGGCCTGGACCTCATACTGATGGAGGTCGGCCCCAAACCCATGCCCCTCAACTGGGGTTGCTAGGTTCCTTCTGGCCATTAGGGATGGGGATGGATGGCAAGTACGGTTTCCATATCCATGTTGAGAAACTCCTTTCGTTTTGGAGATGCACCTTGGAGATGCAGGTCAGGAACCTCAGTGGGACTCAAGGCCATTAGAGTCCACCCTTCAAAGCATCAATTTTCTCCAGGGAAACTGATATCTGTACTCTGTAGATAAACTGTAATTCTGGAGGATTTCTAGGTCCCACCTGGAGGATGACCTAGCTAGCTCCAACAAACAGCAGGATTCCACAACTGCAGCCATCCTTGACCACCCCATCCAGTGTTCGGGAAGCCAGCTTATGGTAGTGATAGTGGCTACCCCTAGCGTTGCACGAGGTAAGGACACCCTCTTGGGGGGATGGCAGTGATTCTGGGTCCCCATGCTGCCTCAGACCCCCAGAGGCAGAGTGAGGCTGCCTCTGCAAGCAGAGGTTTGTGTTGTGGTTTTTTAGAGGACTCACAGCTTCTACCACTAAGTGCTGCTGCATAGGATCAGATGCTCTTAACAGAGGACCATCAAGTGATGGCAATTCCTCAACAATACTGTGCAGTTGCACTACTGTGGAGTGGATAGCCCCACCTAGAACACCCATGTGTTTGTGATGTCACTGGCCTACACTCACTCAGTGCTGCTATCCAGCCATTTAGTAAAGCCTGACCTTTAGTAAATTCACTGGATCTTCCTCCCCATTCAGCATTGTTTACTAGAGAACTGGAGTTCTCTAGTAAACTGCCTCCCACTGGAACTTGCTCATTCTAAGAAGGCAGTGATGTCCAAGGTTGTCAACTTTGGCCTAGGATATTCCTGGAAATTCGGGTGTAGTGCCTATGGAGGGGGGAATTTGTTGACAAATTCCACTGAGGATCTACAACAGGAGGATTGAACTCATTTGTTACAAGGGCCGGATATGACACAAATATAACTTGGTTGGGCGGGACCTTAGAATGGGTGGCTGCCTCAGTCAGCGTAACCACAGTGGGCTCACCAGTCCAGATAGGGACTGGGGTGGTGGTGTTGGTTCACCAGGTTATGTTGGGAGTCAGGAGGTGGGCTGGAGTGTCAAACATGCTGCCAGAAACAGCCTTGCCAGATCCAATTGGGAGCAGGGAGGGGTGCAAGTGAGCCACAGAGGCCTCGCCAAACCAGATAGGCATGGGGGGTGGCTACCCCATTTGACAGGGTGTGTGTCTGGACTGGTGAGCCTACTGCAGGATTACCAGGCCATATTGGGAGTGGTGGGAGGTGCCTCAGTTGACTCGTGGGCCAAATAAGCCCTCTCGGGGTCAGATCCAGTCTCCAGATCACATGTTTGTTGCCCCTTATCTATGGTATACCATAGAGTTTGGCCTCTCAAGTTTCAATTTCCACGACCCCACCGAGGGTTGGCCACCCTATAGTTATTCTCTTGCACTGAGTGAGGAGTAGGGTTACCAACCTCCAGATGGGGACTGGAGTTCACCTGAAATTACAACTGATCCCCAGACTACAGACACCAGTTTTCCTGGATAAAATTACATATTTGGACGGTGGACTGTAAAGGCATTCCAGCTCTGCCGAGGTCCTTCCCCTCCCTAATCTTTGCCCTCTTCAGGCTTGACCCTTAAACCGCTCAAAATTTCTCAACCAATAGTAACCCCAGCAAGGAGAAAGGCTGTTTTACATCTTCATTTTGGTTCACAAAAGTTGTGCTTTGTTTTAATGGCTGCACTTTGTTTCATTTTTCATATTTAGTCATTTGTCCCAGTAGGGAGACCCTAGGCTGTTGCTGGGATGACCCAGTAAAGATTGAAAGTGAGAAAAGCAGCGGGGGAGAAAGAAAAAAAAGATGATGGGAATGTCTGAAAGGAGCAGGCATGCACAGAAGTCTGGATCAGGCAGAAATCCTGGGTATAGCACACATTTGCAAACATCTGCCTAGTGACAATGAATGTTCAACAAAATCTAAATTTAATAAGACATGTTAAACCTACAGGACATTTGATAACAAAAAAAATCTTCTGAGTGTGTCCCAAAAGTTTTTTTAGGGTACAGTCATACAAGTGATTTTAAAAGTCCATTGAGATATTCAGAAAGACCATAAATAAGTATCATTGATCATAATATTATATGCATCTTATTTCTTTTGGCTGCTACTATTGGACAACACCCAAGTCTGTCCTGCAGGCCCATCGTAATTATTCTTATCTGGTCTATAATCAGTGCCATATGCAACCTTATCACGCACACATTCCTGTAAACACACACAGTTTAAACATATTTAAGGTCACCAGCAGCTAGGATATTTTGCACCAAGCAAACCGAGTCTTCCCTTGAGAAACAAAACTGAACTAAACAAAACAAAAAAACCCCACCCTTTGGCCCCCAAAACTTTGCATAACAAAAGAGTACATTGAGAATATTTTTATTGAAACGCAACGGCACGCAAAACTGATCTTTATAGTGACGGATGGGTCCCTTTGTGCAGATAAAGCCCAGATTTTAAATATTTCTTTTTAATTGTTATTGTCTTTGTGTTCAAGGACTGGTTGTGGGAAAAATGCCATTCTCTAATCGTAAAAATAAAAAGAAAATATAATAAAAGTAGTAATTGGTCAATGATGATTGAACCAACGACTTTACGGTGCCAGTGAAACACCCGTAATAATTGCTCTTTGGACTCTTTATGAAAGGGACCGGATTGTTTCACAAGACTAATTCAGCATGATCGAGTCCCCATTTTATGCCACTTTCCACCATTATGTACCTCAGGCGTGGTGTGACACCTCACTTCTGTTATTATTAAAGGGTGTCTGAATAGTGAGTTGTTGCTTATTTTTGTCGTTTATACGCAATGCACATCGTTAACTTGGATTTCTGCTAATAAAAGGTGAAGTTATGCACTTTTTAGCCTCATTGATTCCCATGGACGACCTTTAAACATACACACTGAAGCACTGAAAGAAATGGGATTTGTCAGATAGTTAAGTCCCTTCCAGAGGTCTTAAAACGGACTCTGTTTGACTCTCATAGATCATTTCTGGAATAACTTAATGGAGGATAAACTGTTGAGTTTGGGGTTTTAGTTTGTCCTTTCCTATTGATATACAGAATGTTAGGCTCATTCCGCACATGCAAAATAATGCACTTTCAAACTGCTTTCAGTGCTCTTTGAAGCTGTGCGGAATAGCAAAATCAACTTGCAAACAGTTGTGAAAGTGGTTTGAAAATGCATTATTTTGCGTGTGCGGAAGGGGCCTTAGAAAGAAAGCTTCGGAATCACTGAGATTAGATAGGGTTGCAAACCACAGGTAAGAAAATGTGTGGTGATTTGGGGTTGGAGCCTAGGGAGGTCAGGGACCTTAGTGGGGTCCGATGCCACAGAGTCTATTTTCTCTAGGGAAACTGATCTCTGAAGTCTGGGGATAAGCTGTGATTCCAGGGGATCCCCAGGTGCTGCCTGGAGGCTGGATTCCATATGATTACATCAGGAGGTGCCTGTTCAAAAATGTGAGCACCCATGTGTCAGAGCACTTGGGCAAATAAAAAATAAACAAGTCCCAAATTATTAAAAGTGTTAAATGAATAAAAATGAGATCAGGAGGTTATTAATTTAGATCACAGTTGTCAAACTCGCAGCCCTCCAGAAGTTATGGACTACAGTTCCCATCATCCACTGCCAGCATGATGTTGGTGTAACCCCCATGCTCAGAATGGGTTGACCCAGTAAGGGGTGGAGACTCAAAGCAGCAAGACACTGCAGAGCTCATGTAGTTGGAGGAGACAAGGCTACTAAACTCAGACCTTGGTTGTATAAGCCCTTAACACCTTGTTAAGGTAACTGCAATATTGTTGGGAACTACTGGGAAGGTAGTTGTTTATTTTTGCTATGTTGTAAATGTTGGAGTTTATTGTTTCAGGGTTTCTTTTGTGGTTGTAATGGGTGAGAGTTCTCCTAGAAACCTTCATCATGTTGAAGCCTGTTCATCAAGCCCTTGGAGTCTTCAGGAGCCAACCCACTTGCAAAGAAGAATTGGACTTGGCAGTATCAGTAGACTGTAAATATAAGGACTTGAAAATGCAACCTCAACAGGACCTTGAAGTGTGATGTTAAGTGTTGATGTTATATGTTATATGTTAAGAAAGTAAACCATTTTGTTTTTAAAACTTGTTGCAAACTCATTCCAAGTTCTGCCCCACAGAACCCACAAGCTGAGGTTACATTGGCAGAGGATGATGGGAGCTGTAGTCCATAACATCTGGAGGGCCGCGAGTTTGACACCTATAATTTAGATAGTAGGAGATGCTGGTCTCCCCCAGGGGGAGGGTTTCAGTGCCTTTTTTCATGTTTTGATAAGCTTTTCACTTTTCTAACTCCCAATTTTTGTCAACTTTTTTTTCTGGGCTAGAGTAAATGCTTTAGAAGACTAATAATTTGGATTTATATCCCACCTTTCTCTCCTGTAAGGAGACTCAAGGTGGCTTACTGGCTCCTTTCCCTTCCTTTTGTCACATCAGATGCCTTGTAAGGTAGGTGGGATCCAAAGATCTGTGACTAGCCCAAGGATTGTTGTGAGGATAACATGGAGGAGAAGAGAATGATGCAAGCCCATTGGGGTCCCCATTGATGAGAAAGATGAGAAAGATAGGGTATAAATTGTGTAAAATAAATGTTTTTGTCCATCCACTGAACTACCAAAACTCTTCTTCAAAATAGTTATTATAATGTCAAACTTCTATTAAAGAAATGATCCATTTTGTACCTCCACACACGTAGCAAAAGAGAAGATAAAAATCCCACTCCTTTAAAAAAGATTGAACACAGTAACTTGCCGAGTATTATTAGTCATGCGCATTTCCTCTTCAGTCCCAATATCCAACAGTTTTGGGAGCCTACCCTGAGAAGGTTTGAAGTGCTAGGGGCGGGAGGAGTCAGGCCACTGATGTCCTACAAAATTCAATTAACTAGGATAATCTTGGCTACTGAGAACTTGATTGGAGTTCTTGATAGGTGCTATGAGGCTTCACTCAGGGAGAGAAAAGCTCTGAAGCAATCCAAGAGGGGCGGAAGGAGCTAATTAGTATTCCTCAGCTGCTGTTCAAGATGAATTGGACTTCGAGAGTTAAAATTCAACCAGGAGGAACTGCCATAAAAGTCAACAAATTCTTCTTGTAGTTGAATCGAAACCTATCTGGATGGCTTGATGAAGATGAGAAAAAAATTGAAATGATAACACTTACGGTCTTGATAGAGGACAGTATTACTAGGAGGGCCAACCGTCTTCCAGTATTACAACTAATCTCCATGCCACAGTGGACAGTTCACCCAGACAAAATGGCCACTTTAGAAGGTGGACTCTATGAAAGATGGATTCTATACTCCACTGAAGTCCATCCCCTTCCCAAATCCCACCCTCTTCATGCTCCACTCCCAATATATCCAGGTGTTTCTCAATCCAGAGCTTGCAACCCCGACTATTATAGTGGACCCCGTGTGCTTCTAAATGTGTAGATAATGGATCCCAAATGGTCAGTACTGGCTGAAGAGTAGGGTTGTCAGCCCAGTGCTAGCAACTGGTAGGAGACATTGGGATCCATAGATATGTAAATTGCTGTCACTCCCAAGGTGCATCATCATTTCTTGTGCAAACCAGTAACTGATGTAGAGATGCTCTAGGAATCCACTGAAACAATTACCCTGTTTCCCCGAATATAAGACATCCCCTGAAAATAAGACATAGTAGAGGTTTTGCTGAAGTGCAAAATATAAGGCATCCCCTGAAAGTAAGATGTAGCAAAGTTTTTGTTTGGAAGCATGCCCGACAAACAGAACACAGAAAAATAAGACATCCCCTGAAAATACAACATAGTGCATCTTTGGGAGCAAAAATTAATATAAGACACTGTCTTATTTTCGGGGAAACACGGTATCAGTAATCTGGCCCAAACAAAAAAAATATATTGTCCATGTCCCAGGGTGGACATGGACAATATATACCCCAAACATTTCCTTCTCTCTGGACACAGTGTGTAACAGACTTCCCTCTGTGATACACCTCTGAAGATGCCAGCCACAGATGCAGGCGAAACGTTAGGAACAAGATCCATCAGACCACGGCCACACAGCCTGGAAAACCCACCAGAACCAGTTGAATCCAGCCGTGAAAGCTTTCGACAATACATTAAATTTGTTTTGTTTGCCAGAAAAAAGTAATGAATGAAGGTTGGGGAAAATGGATGAAAGTGGTGAAATGCCAGAGTGTACATCATATGCAGTCTGCAGCACGCGGAAGTTGAAATGAATTTGCAACATATTTGGATGGGTTCCTTTTCACTTTCTGGCCATGGCTTTGACATTTCTTTTCATGTGGGGTTAAAGTTGCTCTGCAATGAGATGGACTCCAGCCCCCAATGGGAAGACTAGCAGCACTTCAAGAATCCCTAGCCTTTTTCTGCGGCAACGGGAAAGTTAGCGTAGCACTCACTGGTTCACTTGCAAATCTTATACCAACATTTTAAAAAGTCACAGAGGGTAATGGCTGGAGAAAGGGGATGCAGGAAATGGCCCACAGAGGAAGAAAAAAATGGTTGAGGGGAAGATTCAGCAACTACACAGAGGCATGGATAGGAGCCAGATGCTTGGTGGGGTGGAGAAATAAACAATGAATCAATATCATTGTATGCTCAAGGGAAGGTGGCTTGGAAGCAGTTCGGGAAAAACATCATGTTAAAAGTGTTCATGAAAACAATGGAAGAACAGTAAACTGGAAATGTTTCCAGATCCAAACAGAAAAAAAAATGTGTGGAATACCAACCAAAAACTGTAGCGTTTGGTGGAAGGACACATTTTAAATGCAGAAAAGGCTTTTATCTTATCTTTTTGTGCTGTTTTCATAAGCAGTGACTTACTATTCCAGATAAGGATTTAACCTCCTCCATTATGACAGACAGACAGACAGACAGACAGACAGACAGACAGACAGACAGACAGACAGACAGACAGACAGACAGACAGACAGACAGATAGATAGATAGATAGATAGATAGATAGATAGATAGATAGATAGATAGATAGATAGATAGATAGATAGATAGATAGATAGATAGATAGATAGATAGATAGATAGAAAATGGCATATTGACTTGGTATAAGGTTGCTAGCTTTGTGGGCATTTGTGGGGAGATGGAGCCTGAGGAGGGTGAGGTTTGGGAAGGGACTTCTATTGGGCATAATACCATAGAAGTCACCTTCTAAAGCGGCCATTTTCTCCAGGTGAACTTATCACTGTCTCCTGGAGATCAGATGTAATTCTAGGAGAGCTCAAGGTACCACCTGGAGGTTGGCAACCCTAATTTGATCAAACATCTATTGAACGCAACTCCCAAGGCCCACTAGCTTAGCATGTTGAAGAGCTTCAGTATACTTCTAGAATATACTGAAGTTCTGTCTTTGGAAGGTCTGGAGGCGTGGTTGTGGAAGGGTCTGGGATTGTTAGCTTCCAGGTGGGGCTTAGAGTTCTCCCAGAATTACAGCTAGGACTCCCAGTATGGCAGAGGCAGCTCACTGGCAGCTTTTGCTGGCTGTACCACCCTGTATATAGAGGGAAGTCTCCCAGCAATTCCCTCCAATGGCCAATTGTGCCTCGGGCACTAGTGAGAATAACTATAGCAGTGATGGCGAACCTTTTCGAGACCGAGCGCCCAAATTGCAACCCAAAACCCACTTATTTATCGCAATGTGCCAATGCAGCAATTTAACCTGAATAACCCCCTCGAGCAGGGGCCAGCGTGCTGTAGCCTCCAGCACGTCCCACATGCACCACTCTGAGCCTCTCTAGCATCTCTGCTGCCTCTGCCCCCCCCCCCCCAGGCAGCAGCCACCTGGAGCACAGGCACCAGGCCCGCCAGCTGAGTCCTCCCTGCTCGCTGAGGTGCACGCACATCAAGTCCAGCAGCCCAGGCCAGCCTGGATGTGTGTGTATGTGGGGGTGCAATTCCCCCCCCACATGACAAACTTTGTGCATGTGTGCCCATAGAGAGGGCTCTGAGTGCCACCTCTGGCACCCATGCCATAGGTTCGCCACCACTGAACTATAGGGAAAGAAAGGAGAAATTTTACAAAATGGTGTCATATGCCCCATGACATCTCTTCCATGTAGAGATGCTAGGCCTCCGAATAGGCTTATCATGTGTCCACTAATAGTAGGCAAACTCCCTGGCATTAGTGCCATTGCCCATTGACACTCAACTGGATGGCAGGTGTTTGCTCAAGGTCTATCTATAGGCTAAGTGAGCAGTATTATTAAAGTAAAGTTGATAGGTGGAAGGAGGCTGGCCAAACAGCTGGGGCAGCAATCTTCATCACTGTACAATGACATCACTTTCGCAGAGTTGGGGGCAAAGGCTAGAGCATCCCCCCTGGTACAATGCTGGCACTTCCGTGTCACGCTGGGAGTGATATCATCATGTGGAGGCGAAAACTACCACCTCCTTGGACAATAAGCACCCTCCTTCCCCCATCTTCCCCCATGCCTGGCTACCCTTCCTCTAGATATAGTGGAAGGTCTCCAAGCAGTCCCATCCCATCCAATGGCCACTTCTGCCTCAGGCACTGATGAGAAGAACTGGGGGAAACAAAAGTCCCAATACACTGCTGACATGCCTGCATCGCTTCCTATTTAAGCTAGAAGTGACAAGGATGCTCTAGAATGCTGCCAAAACTCTATGGTAAAACCATATTTTTTTTGTGAAATGCCAGACATCCCTGGTGACATCCCTTCTGAGGAGTGAAGTCTGTGCATTGCCTGTGATGCCACTGCATCACCACCGAGGGACTCCCCTCACTCTGGCTGAGCCTGGCAATCTTACTTCCAGGAGAAACCTGGAAGTGACATCAGGTAGCTCTACTCTGGAATCTCCAAGAATGCTCCAACCATGGGATGACAACCCTGGAGATATTGACTGCGACCGAGGCTGCCCTCTGGTGTAACCCTCACTCAAAGCAAATATTTAATAAGATGCAGACCAGCATATTCCACCCGGATTGGTGTCTCGTGCCTTCATGTCAGGGTGCCGGGACAAAGCATTGTGAACTAAGCCCTGGTTTTATGGAATGTCTCAGCTAATAGATTATAGCCTGACAAGAAACCAGATAAATGAATATAAAAGCTGCTCAGCACATAGGAAGAGCAACGCCACATTCACTCTTTTGTTATTTACACAATCATGGTAATTCACTTTTAAAAAGAAATCTCTTAGCCAAAACTATAGCCAGCGTGGTGTAGTGCTTAAGAGCAGGTGGACTCCAATCGGGAGAACGAGGTTTGATTCCACGCTCCTCCACATAAACGGTGAGCTCTTATCTGATAAATCAGATTTGTTTCCCCGCTTCTATGCATGAAGCCTGTTGGGTGACCTTGAGCTGGTCCAGAACTCTCTTGGCCCCACGTACCTCACAAGGTGTTTGTTGTGGGGCGAGGATGGGAAGGAGTTTTAAGCTGCTTTGAGATTCCTTATGGTTGAGAAAAATGGGGTATAAATCCAGACTCTTCTTCTTCATCCGTGCTATTCAACAAAATTGGGTATTCAGGGTGAGATCTTGATAAGACCCTTCTTGAACCGAGGCCTTTGGTTGTGATGTTAATCCGATTGTTCTCTGCTTGGCACGCATTTGCAGAAAATTTCCACAGCCTGTTTGCATATTGCTTCCAGTGCTTCTATTCTAAACTGGCTGCATTTGGGGACTGTCCCTGCCTTGACAAGGTCTACAGTCCTGAAGGCCATCTATCCTGCCGTGGGAGTGGAAGAAGTTTCTACCCTAGACTTTTTGCCCAAATACCAGTGTCTTTTTGCCCAAATACCAGTGACATCAACACTCTGATGGGGATGAAAGCTAGGCCTCAATTTGTAGCTGATAAGACCCACCCAGCCACCTTCTCCCCTGCCACTTGCCAGTGGGTGCCTGGCAAACCCTAGTTGTGATGGTGTACAATCTCCTCTCTGAAGCTGCTGTTTCCTCCAGAGGACCTGATCTCAACAGTTAGGAGATTAGTTGTAATCCCAAGAGTGCTCCAAACCCTACTGGAGCTTGGCAACCCTTATTAAGACAGCTCAAGAGAAGTCGGGTGGGGTGGGATGTAGGCAGGCCCAGGTAGCCTGGGTCATCTTGCTAGGGTTGCCCCCTGGCCACTAGAAGGCACCGTTGCCAGATCCAGGATGGGAAACTCCTGATCTGAGAATGGAGCAGGACCCTCAGTGGCGTACAATGCCACAAAACTTACCCTCCAAAGCATTCATTTTCTCCAGGGGGGACATATCTCTAAAGTCTGGAGAATGGGTTCTAAAGCACGAAACCCAGATGATGAGGGTCCTTCCCTCCACTGAACCCGCTTTTCTCTGGATTGACCCCCAAAATATCCAGGTAATTTCCATCCCAGAGTTGGCAGTTCTTATCTGCATAAATGCTTTGTGCACAGCATGTACCGTGTGCAAACCAGATAAGATGAGGGCATCTGATTGGTACCACTATTGTTTATAGTTAGCACAGACAGGACAGTGGGGTGTGCCTGAAAACACCTGTGGTCTGGGGAAGCACTTTGTTAGTAGATAGCAATAAATAGGATTGCACTGGTGACTGTGTGTCTGTCAGTTCTTGTCTTCATTGCGTCCTACAAGGTGGTCTACTCCAAATCCGCTGCTTCCACAGCTTTTGCTCTTAGCAGTTGTCCTAGAGCACAGGTGTCAAACTTGTGGCCCTCCACATGTTATGGACTACAGTTCCCATCATCCCCTGCCAGCATGATGCTGGCAGGGGGTGATAGGAACTGTAGTCCATAACATCTGGAGGGCCGCAAGTTTGACAGCTATGTCCTAGGCCGTTTCCGCACGGCCCATAAACGACGGCCTGGGGGCGGTAAAAACACCGCCCCCAGGCCGCCGTTCGCACAGGCACCGCTGCTGCAACGCAGCAGCGGCGACCTGAATGCGCCGCTTTCCCAGGGCGGCGTCAGGTGCCGCCCTAAACAAACAACCCTTTAAAGGAGTTGTTGTTGAGAGAAGCGTCTTCCGGCAGCAGTGCGAGGCTTAGCGCCGCCGGAAGAACACCGGTCATCGCCTCCTCCGCTTCTACTCCACGATGTCTCGTGCAAATTCGCTCGCTGGCCGACCGGGCTCCCGCTCACACTGTCCCTCCGACCTCCAGGGGTCGGAGGGCAGCATGGGGCGGGCTCGTTGCGGCAAGCGACAACGGGGACATGCATGGCGTTGACATCGATGATAGAACGGAGGAGGGCGGCTCGATCTTGAACGCATACTCTCCCTCACCCAGGAGACCTCAGCTTGGGCTGCTTCCATGCTGCTTCGATGCCATGGCGGGCTCATGCGCCGCCATGGCACTCTTGGCGGCGATGAAGTATAAGGAGGCGGTGCAGAAACGGCCCTAGAGACTTTCTGGTTAACTCCACATGTGTAGGGCAGGCCCCAGGAAGCTGTGCACCTGCTCCAGTTGAAGATTAGGAACAGCTGAGCACTCTCGGGCAGGATTTGTGCAAGTGACCTAATCCGGGTTAATGCCCTTCGGCTTACATGTGAGCCACCTCTCAACAACCCGGAGTCAGTAAAAAGAGTCTCTCTCTCTCTCTCTCTCTCTCTCTCTCTCTCTCTCTTTATAAAGGTGGCTATTGACATTCTAAATGACAAACATTTACTGTACTGATAAAAATTTATATTTGCTCTGCGCAGGCAGAAGTCTCAAGCATCAAAGCTTCTGTTCCTGGGCTGTGCCAGAAGCTATAAAGTTGTTAAGGCTTGACAAAGCATCCCGGCAGTTGTGAAGCAGAAGCAAGGGCTCCAGAGGCTCCTTAATGGCGACCTTAAACCAACCCCCTTTTTAACACACACAGGCACACCAAATGCTGCTTAGCTGTGATGCTGAACAAGAAGTCGTCTTGATAGTGAATCCCGATCTGTGGGGCTCAAGCACACACCTTCATACACATATGCTCTTAGCAGGGGGTTGTTGTTCCAGAACTGTTGCCCTTTTCTTTTCTTGGGTTAATTCCCCCAGCTGCCCTGGATCAGTCCCCTTTCATCTCTGCAATGATCACTAGAGAGGAAAACTGTATGTCCCAAGAGAGCTTCCTCACAGTCAAAATCCCTTCTCTCATATGAGTGGTTTGCTGGAAAAAACCCATGAGCCTGCCCTCTCTCTGAAGGTGCAACAACTTTTATTTATTTAAATATAAGCATTGAAATGTGATGTTGGAGGAGTTTTATAAGAACATAAGAACAAGCCAGCTGGATCAGACCAGAGTCCATCTAGTCCAGCTCTCTGCTTTCACATTGGCCCACCAGGTGCCTTTGGGAGCTCACATGCAGGATGTGAAAGCAATGGCCTATCTCAAGGCTGTTGCTCGAGCACCCTGAACTGTTAAGGCATTTTGGCAATCTCAGATCCAAAGAGGATCAAGATTGGTAGCCATGAAATCGACTTCTCCTCCATAAATCTGTCCAAGCCCTTTTAAAGCTATCCAGGTTGAGATGGCCATCACCACCTCCTGTGGCAGCATATTCCAAACACCAATCACACGCTATGCGTGAAGAAGTGTTTCACTTTATTAGTCCTAAATCTTCCCCCAGCATTTTCTTAAATGTATGGCACCCCCCCTGGTTCTAGTATTGTGAAGAAAGAGAAAATTTCTCTCTGTCGATATTTTCTACCCTCTATGCATAATTTTATAGACTTCAATCCATATCCCCTCAGGCGTCTCCTCTCCAAACTAAAAGAGTTCCCAAGCTGGCTGCAGCCTCTCCTCATAAGGAAGCAGTGCTCCAATCAACTTCAATCATCTTAATGTCTGCCCTTCTCTGCACCTCTTCTTTTTCTATATCTCTTGATATCCCTTTTTTTTGGAGATGGCGATAATGCACTCAGAACTGAACATAGTACTCCAAGTCGCGGGTTGCAAAAATCTCACTGCTTTATATAAGGGCATGATAATTCTTTGCAGGTTTGCTATGCAATTCCTTTATACAAATATCCCCAGCATAGAAGTTTGCCTTTTTTCACAGCTGCCATGCATTGGAGTTGGATTGCCATGGATTTAAGTGGATGCCCACGGCCACCCCAAAGACAAATTAATGGGTTCTTACTGCAGAGGGGCTGGGGGGTGCAGTTGTGGCAAGGAGGCATGTAAAACTGCAGTGGGGCCCCAAAGAGAAGTGGATGCCCCAGGGCTCCAGCCCCTCCTCCGTGCCCCCTCACTACACCACTGGTTTCTAGATCAACTCAAACTGAACTGTCCCTGGAAACTGAAATGACTAAATTAAGGCTATTATACTTTTTGCCAAATTATGAAAAGACAAGAGTTGGTGGAAAAGCCAATAAGTCTAGGAAAGGTTGAAGGCAGCGGGAAAAGAGGAAGACCTAATATGAGATGGATTGACTCAATCAAGGAAGCCACGGCCCTCAGTCTGCAAGAGCTGAGCAAGACTGTTAAAGATAGGACTTTTTGGAGGACATTAGTTCATAGTGTCATCCAAAAGTTTAGGCACTCAACTTGATAAAGCACTTAACGCATTACATATTTCTATCCTGCTTCTCCTCTGGTACGGGAGCTCCAAGCAAATCACTAAAAAAATTACAGGTGGTTTTGGCAAATTTCCTTTCCAGTGGTGAGGATTCGAGTAGGTACACACTTTCACGCCCGGCCAGAACAAGTTGTTAAATATGGTGCCTGTAAACAACTTGGTTGTTGAAGTGGCCCAGATCCACCACCGGAACCGGTTGTTAAATTATTTGAATCCCACCACTGCTCCTTTCCTACCTCCCCACAACAGACATCTTGTGAGGGAGATGGGGCGGGGGCTGAGAGAGTCTCCTGAGAAGAAACTGCTGAGAGCTAATCCAAGGTGCCCTGCAGCAGGCTTCATGTGGTAGGGTAGGTACACAAATCCAGTTCATCAGATAAGAGTCCTCTCCTCATGTGGAGGAGTGAGGAATCAAATCCAGTTCTCCAGATTAGAATTCACCTGAAGAAAGCAGAATGTAATCAATCCAGAATGCAACTTTGTTGCTCAAATACTGATATATCTAGACACCCCCACCACGTAACTAAATGGCATGCACCCCAGCCACACACCACCAGCCTGCAGGGAGTGGGAGACTTGACCCCCTGGGCTTCTGCCTGAGGCCTTCCGCTCCACTCACCCCACTTTGCCACCCACCACCTCACCGCCTCCCTCCCACCTCTGCATGAAGGACCTACAGCTTTTCAAAAGCCAGCTTTCCTGCACAAAGGGAGGCAGGAGGGAGAGTGGCATGAAGTGAGCCACACCCTGAAACATCAGAGGGTTATGGAGGCATTGGGGAGGTGGAGAATAATTTTCGAGGGCACCATTCCCCCATATCACCACTGTGGCTGCATATGTGCATGTGTTTTTTTATTATTTAGAATATTTTTTGCACCCTTCCATTTAAAAACCATCAAATATCTGGAAACCAAAGGTTAAGATCTAGGGCACTCCAAAATTGCCCTCAGTCCCCCCCCCAAACCTGTCTGAGAGTTCCTCATGTAAGAATGCTTACATTCCATTTGGAGCTGATTAGGAATTATTTCCAACTGATGCTTCAATCAAAAAATATCTGGCTAGAAGATCTCTCTCCCTCTCTCTCTCCCTCTCTCTCCCATCCCCCACCCCCAATTCAGTTTTTAAATCTTAGACAATTCTTGTCTGCCAAAAACTTCCATGCTGACAGAAACAAAAATAAATGTTCTGGGCCCAACATGCAAACACTGGTGGCTGGGAGATGTACTTCACCCTCTGAGCACTGCTGAGAACGGAATCTGTTTTCCTTGTTCTTCAGCTGGGACACCGAATTAACCCCCTCTTTCTCTTGCCTAGACAACCCAGCTGTGCAAGTAAATGTGAAGTTGTAAAGGTTACAGTGTCAGATCTGAAACACACAGGTTTGACTCTCTAGTCTTCAGTGGCAGCTTGCTGGATGACTTTGGCCAATCAACACACCCAGCCTAGAAGAAGAAGAAGAAGAAGAAGAAGAAGAAGAAGAAGAAGAAGGAAGAAGGAGGAGGAGGGAGGGAGGAGGAGGAGGAGGAGGAGTTTGGATTTATATCCCCTTGCTCTCCCTGTAAGAGACTCAAGAGGCTTACAATCTCTTTCCCTTCCTTTCCCCCCTGCTCACAATAAGCCCTGTTATTAAGTGGGTAGGGGCCTGAGAGAACTCTGCAGGAGCTGTGACCCCAAGCCGAGATTACCCAGCTGGCATGTGTTTGGGCACAAGCTAATCTGATTCGCAAATAAATATACTAGCTCAAGTGGCAGAATGGGGAATTGAACCCGGTTCTCCAGATTAGAGTGCACCTGCTCTTAACCACTACACCATGCTGGCTCTCTACCTCGCAGGACAAAATAGAGGAGGGGTATATATGAAACAAACAAACAAACAAATAAAATAAGCAACAAAAAAGTCAGGCAGTATATTGAGTATCTTCCAGTCTATGTTTCCTGCTTTGCCTTGGATACAATACAGAATTCGTTTCTGGCATTCTCCAAGTGTAACCAGCCCAATCTCCAATACTTGGAGTCTGTCTTTACTTGCTGTTCAACTGTTTGGTTTAATTGACTGTTGTAGCAATCCACGCAGTTGCTCTTTTTTGTCATACTGACAGTTCATCAGAGGAGACAGTCTGCAGATCGTAAAAAATGGGGGCACACCAAAGAAGCAAGTGGTATGTGATTTTAAAAAAATACTACAATTTTGAGTGGTCTGAGAAGATGAAATATAATTATGGCTGATCCTCCTCATCAGAGAAGGAATAGGCTATGGCCATTGGACTAAGTGGCAGGCAATTTAGATTCCAGGTTAGTGACCCTGCTTAGAAGGAATTATAGTAATCCATCCTTTGTGGTATACAAAGGCATGAACTTCCACTGAGAGATCTCCGTGGGGAAAATAAAAGGACATACCACAACCAGCACAAATAGCGCTGCTAAAAAAACCCAAAAACACAATAGCCAACATGCAACTTCCCACGGAAAAGGCGTGACGAGAAGTGTTGACAAGATTTCCAACTTTACTTTCTGCTTCCGAACAATTATTTCTGCTAACTGGGGGTGGCAGGGATGAATTTCCCTGTATAGTGAACTCAATCCAAACCATTTAACTCTGACTGCCTGGAGTTATCATTCAAACTCTGCTTTCCAGGCAGAGAAGTTGTAGGTTCCACAAGGGAAATACTAGTTGTCTTCTAGCAAAAAAACTCGTAATATTCTTTTCTTTGTTTATAAAAGTTCCAGGCAGAGTTGATGGGTTTTTTTGTTTGTTTGTTTCAGCTTCTCAAAATCTAGAAAGAGAAAGAAAATTTCTGCATGGATCAGACAAAAACCTTTTGAGCTGCCATGATAGGAACCATCTTGGTTATTCTGACCTTCTGAAGGAAAACTGACTTCCTTCTGTCACAGAGCTGGTCTTCTTGTTAGGTGGGTGTGCTGCCTTAAGCCTTATCTTCAGGTTGTCAAGTTGTCATGTTAAGTGCAGAGAAACAGATACACTTGTAAATAAAACACTATGATACATTCCACTGGGAGGCTCATCGGTTACTCGCTCTGATGGCATTATGCCAACACGGAGAGGCCTACTGGCCCAAGCTAATTTGTTTTCAACTTTAAGCTTTTCATTAGCTAGTTGAGCTACATCATCTCATCTCGCCACTGTATTTGCTGTTGGATTCCCTGGATTTTCTTCCCTGGGTGCTTCCAGTGTTTGAGCTGCTTTGGAGGTAATAACTTACCTGCTGGTTTACGGTGAGTGTACCCACTTGGTAGGGTAGAAAAGTTCCTATCCAAGTGCACGGTTGAAGCTTACAGCAACTCTGAAGGGATGTTACATTGCCTGTCTCTGTGTGGCTCGAAAGAGTCCTCTGAGAACTATGACTGGCCCAAGGTTACCCAGAAGTCTTCATGTGGAGGGTGGGGAATCAAAACCTGCACTGGCCCCAACCTTTGTTGAAAGATCTCTCAGTATCTGGAGATGGGACCCCGTTGAGAATTAGATATATCAATGTTTGAGCAACAAAGTTGCATCCTGGATTGATTACATTCTGCTGTCTTCAAAGTGCCTCAACATTGGTAGGTTCCGCATGCCACAAATATAATGTCTTCAAGATGTTGTACATAGCATTTTGGGGAGGAACCACGAAAACAGCTTTAAAACATGGGATCGGTAAGTATTGATATAAAACAGGGGTAGGGAACCTGCGGCTCTCCAGATGTTCAGGAACTACAATTCCCATCAGCCCTTACCAGCATGGCCACAGGTGGCCATGCTGACCCAGAGGCGTGATGGGAATTGGGGTCCTGGACTAGCATCTGGAGAGCCGCAGGTTCCCTACCCCTGATATAAAAGCTCTGGGTTGGGAAATACCTGGTGACCTGGGTGTGTGTGTGTGTGGAACCTGGAGAGGGCAGAGTTTGAGGAGGGGAAAGACCTCAACAGGGTGTAATGCCATAAAGTCCACCTTCCAAAGAAGCCATTTTCTCCAGCTGAACTGATCTCTGTAGTCTGGAGATCAGATCTAAATTTTGGAAGATCTATAGGCCCCAGCTGGAGGCAGGAAGCCCCAGTTCTGTTCCGTTCAGTTCCCCCCCCCCCCCATCTAACTAGTAATAGTAGCTTGTAGGGCATTTATTTGCAAACACTTAAAATGAAATCTATGCATCCAATATGAAAATGAACTTCTGTTCTCACGTCACAATTCTTTTGCCATTGAAAAGGAGTATTACAATATATTTTTTTAAGGAAAAACTACTTTTCCTCCCCCCAAAAAGTTCAAATAGCCAGTGATTGTTCACTTATATAACATCCAAAGACCACATGAAAAAGACCTTTGGGCCCGCTGAGACTTGAGGGAAATTCGACCAGGCAGAAACAAAAGTTTATCTACCGTTTCAGTAATCTTTAGGGTTGTCCCACCGCCCTTTTGCAAACTGGGAAGAAAAAAAAATCCTTGTGGCCATGTTTTCCAGTTCTCTATATATTTGTCTATCCCTTTAATATAAACAGGGTGTATTTATAAAGCCGGTAGAAATGTGAAACAGATTCACTGGTTCCTAAATGCCAAGAACTATCTTCAAGGATGATAAGTAATTACAGAGGAGAGTCAATCAAATTTCCATGGGGCTTCGGACGGGAAGCTTTATTTTTATTGCACAAAAGTCTAGATGACAACAACAGATATATATATAGTAGCTGCACCCACCAGCCCGTCTGTTGTTCAAGGGTCTGCCAGCATCTCCACTTCGATTCCATTTTTTTCCCAAGGAAATCGATGCTTAAATTCACATGAAACTTGGCAAATAGTTTGCAACCAGATGCACTTTTTAAAAAGTTGAAATAAAATTTCATCTTCTTCCAACAAGTTTTTGTTTGTTTGTTTTGCATGTTCCTTAACATCTATGCTAATGTCCCTTCCATCCTGGACTTCCCCAAAGTGGACATTTATAGCTGGTGCTGTGAAGAAAGGAAGCCCCCATTGAATCAACACATACTTTTCTGTTTCTGAACTCTGTTTCTGTCTCCTTGCTGCCAAGGTATTTTAACAGAATTTAACAAGGTTAAGGCTTTGGTTATCTGTGTCACTCAGAAAACAGATCTGAAATTTCATATTTCATTTCCACAAAAAATCTACACTTTTTCATTTTAGTTCCAGTCTCAATTTGATGACACTTATACAAGTAGCTTCTGCGAACTATGCAAAATTAATTTCCCCTCTCCTGCCAAAGTCACTTGTCTTTCTTGATTTCCTCCCCTTTAATATTTTTTTTAAAAAACATGTTTTTGAATGTTACAGAATGATTTTGTAAAAACTAACATTTTCTGAAGTCAAAAGGTGTAACATTACATTTTGGAAATAAAACGACCATTTCCCGTTTCTTTAAAACTCACTCCTGTTCAGAACCAGCACCTTGCTGTACCTTGGCCCCTGACCTTGAGTGTCTAAAAGTGGCCTATGCATTTTCAAAAAAATAAGCAGTGTGTGGGAAGGAGCCACCACAGAAGATGCTCTGTTCCAAGTGCCCAGTGGCCAAACATAGGGGCTTTCCCCACTACAGAAGGGAGCTAAGGTCAACTCGGTTCCCTTCAGTGGAGGGCGATTCCAGGCTGTCCCCACAGCAACTGAGTTGGCCCCCTGGAACCGAGCTAAGTGGGCGGGATCATCTTGGTGCCTGTTTCGCTCCTCGATTGTGATTGGTGCTTGTGTTATGGCGGGAAACGGGAGCGTTCTTTTTTTTTTTTTTACAGTTTTTACAGTTTACAGTTACATGCACTTTCTACCCGACACGACTCTCCCGTTCTGCGCATGCCACAAAAGCGGCTTGTGATTGGTTGAATGGATGAGATGTCATTTCGATGCTTCCCCACTTCGATGCTTCCCCACTTCGAAGCTTCGAAGAAAAGTGTAATTCATAACTGCGACAAGGATGTCACAGTTCTGAGGGGGGGGGGACTGAGACAAAACAATGTTGAGCTCAGCGGAAGTGGGGATTCACTGAGGCGAACCTAGGTAGAAACCAGTTCAACTCTGTCAGTGGGGAAAGCCCCATAGTCAGCCACTTAAAGAAAGACCTCTGATGGGCCAAGTCTTACAAGAACAAGAGGCTCTTAAGTTATCTGTGCTCTGTACTATTAATATATCCCGCAGGGCCTCCAGCTGTCTGGGCCCTGCGGGATCTTGGTGAATTTTGCAGGGCCTGTAAGACCGAGTTGTTCCACCGGGCCTTTGGAGAGACCAGCAGCTGAGGAAGTGCCCCCTCCTGTTCTCCTTACTTCAGGGGTCCCTCAACATCAATGGAACCCACCATTCCTCCCCCTTGGGAGGGTTCTAAATTACGGGTTTTTGCTGGATGCCGTTTTATTGTATTAATTGCTGTTTTAATGGATCTTATATTTTTATAGCTATAGTTCGTGAAGCCTGTGCTATTTATTTGTAATTTATTCACTTGTTTTTATTTGCTCCACCTGTTTTTTTTTGGGGGGGGGTTGGTTTTGTGGGGAAATTCTTGTGTTGTACACTGCCCAGAGCCCTCAGTGGATAGGGTGGTATATAATTCTAAATAATAAAATAAAAAAATAAGCAAAAGTTTTCTTTTGTTCTTGTTGTTTAGCATCCTTTAAAAAACTGGACAAAGACAATTATCAGATGCAAGCAGAATATTCATAAATTCATACCTAAATTCATACTTAAATGACAGGGTTCTTAAGCCCTCTGCAGCACCCTCTGCCCCTGCCAACACCCTCTTAAGCCCTCTGCCCCTGCCAGCACCCTCTGCCCCTGCCAGCACCCTCTGCCCCTGCCAACACCCAGTCACACAACCACATACAGTGTTTACGTACATGCAAAGTTTGCCTAACAGTGCAATCCTAAGGAGAATTATTGCAGTCTGAGCCCATTCATTTCAGTAGGCTTAGACTGGATAAACTTCTTTGGATTGCAGTGTAAGCTCTACCTTGTTGTAGATAAACATGTCAAATGTGCTCCGTCACTTTTGTGAAGCTGCTGCCCTCTGACACTGACATTATGACCCTTAACTTTGAAGGGGCACTCTGATTTTTTTTTATATTTTGTGTTGAGACTTACTCTTTTTGTGTCTCTGTGTGCCCTCCTATGACAGCAGATGTTCTGTGGGCAATTGTGTTATCATCAAAGTTCTCATGATGCAGGATGCTTGATTGTGCTGTTGCTTTACTTTTGAATTTTTACTGGATAAAAAACATGGAAGCTTATGACAATGCACTACGCCTTACACACTGGGCAGAAAGCTGGAGGCCAGTGTCAGGAGCCTCTATGTAGCAACAATTCATGCCCAGGAGCACCAAGGCAAACATTGAAGGCAAAACAGAACAGAGCCGTATTAGGCAGCAGAGGCTGGTGGCAGAGGCCTCTGCGGGACAGCGGGACTCAGCCCCACAAGTAAGAGAGGCAGTACCAACCGAGCTGGGTGCGCCTGGAAGGGGACTTTTGCTGAGCTTTATCGAGCCCTCCTGAACTATGCCATGCCTTTTCAGATAGGGCCACAGAGGCCGGTGGCAGGGACGCCTGTGAAGATATTTGTGAACTTATCCTGTGAGCGGTGGCTCTGGTTCTGGGGGGCGGTTCGGGGGCAGAAGGGCCAGGAGAAACATTTCTGGACTTTATCTTACAGACCCATTCATGGTTTATTCCCATAGGGAGGAGATTTTATGGCGTCAAAAGGTTGGAGATAGTGGTCTGTAGTTTTGTAGCTTCTGAAGTTAATCCTCTTCGTAGTTTATTCTCCTATGTAGTTGTGGTTTGTAGCTTTTGTAGTTAAACTCTGTAGTCTATCCCTTTTGAACATTTTGTAGTTTTTCTAACTTAGGTAGTAGGCTTAGAGAAGGTGTTCTGATTTTTGTAACCTTTAGTAGTTAGCTGCTCTTAGATGATCTAGTGTGGATCCCACAAGGCATAGTGTTGTTTTTGCTTGAGCTAGTAGGTGAGTTAGTGGGGATAGGTGGGGAGGGGTGGTTGTTTATGATGTTATATTGTTATGTTATTATGTTTAAGATGTTATGATCTGTTATTTGATGTTTGAGATTTATGTTTATTGATGTTGTTTTGCTGTTTGTTATTGGTTGATTTGATATTTGTTTGATATTTGCTGGCTTGATTAGTTTTTAACTTTACTTACTTGTTGCTCGCCACCCTGAGCCCTATGGAAGAGGATGGGGTATTAATCAAATAAATGAAATAAATGAAAATGAAGATCCCAGTGCTGTCGTAGCAGCAGTAGTTTTTAAAAGTAGGGTTTTTAAAAAATATAAATCCCTGTGCTGTTGTAGCAGTATAACCCCTATGTTCAGAATGGGTTGACCCAGAAAGGGGTGGAGACTCAAACCAGCAGGAGGCTGCAAAAACTCATGAAGTTGGAGGAAGCGAGGCTAGCAGGCTGGGACCTTGATTTATTTCTTTATAAGCTCTTAACACCTTGTTTAAGGTAACTGCAAAGTTGTTGGGAACTAGTGGGAAGGGAGTTGTTGATTTTTGCTGTATTGTAAATGTTAGAATTTATTGTTTCAGGGCTTTCTGTGTATATAGTTGATGGGAGTTCTTTTGGAGACCTTCATCATCTTGAATCCAGTTCACCAAGCCTCTGAAGTCTTCATAAGCCAACCATCAGCAGGAAGAATTGGACTTGGCATTACAAGACTGTAAATAGAAGGACTTGAAATGCAACTCAACAGGACTGTGAGGTGTTAATGTTAAATGTTAATGTTTGACAAGTGTTATTTGTTAAGAAAAGTAAACCATTTTGTTTTAAATTTAGTTGTTGCAACTCTTTCCAAATTCTGCCCCACAGAACCCACAGATAGAGGTTACAGCAGCAGTAGTTTTTAAAAGTAGTTGTTTTTTTTTTAAAAAAAAGATCCCTCTGCTGTCGTAGCAGAAGTACAGTTTTTAAAAATCTGTAAAGCCAATAAAATCTCCTAAGGCCAATCAGAAGTCTTACTGGAAAAATGGCCCACTTGGCCCCACCCACTTCCTGAAAACATTTGGTTAAAACCAGGAAAGATGTCAGTGGGTGCCATGGGGTTCATGGGCACCCCCTTGGGGACCACTGATGTAAGCAAATGGTTTCAGTGAACAAAGGTTTTCAATTTTCTTCATGAAACCTGTGTTACAATAGCAGTAGCAACTGCTGGCATTTGTTCCACAGGCTTGCACTGGAAGACATGTTTGTCTTTTGGCATACAAAACCCCCTGCTGTTTGTTAAGCTTTCATTGTACAGTGCAAATCTCTTGGTGGAAGAGGGAAGTCCCAGCTTGCCTGACAAACCTCCAACAGAATCTGCAATGGCTGCTTGAGAAAGTTGATCCGTTTACAACTTTTGCTGGCTGGCTGGAACATGAAGGTCTCCAGTGAGGTTGCCAACATGAAAATAAAAGACAGGAGCCAAACCATATGCTGGGCTGCTAAAGCCGATTCATTTACTTTAGAAAAAAAGAGAAAAATAGAAAGCACAATATAGCCCACATCTTTTCTAGACAGGGAGAAATTTTGTTTCACTAGGATATTAAGTGTCAAAGGAGAGTTTGTCTAATTTGCCTCAAGGAGGGTAATTTAAAGGTCAGAGAAGTTTAAACAGCTGACTCACAGTAGAGATGTTCCAACCATCAATAGGGAGGCTCATGCTCTGCTTGCTGACTGTGATCAGGAAGCCAGTTTTTCATCAAGCAGGTTGGCTGTTTGTGAACAATTGAGCCTGTTTTGGGGGAAATGTTCTGTGGATTCAAACTGTGCAGCACAACACAACTGCGTTAGCGGTCTTTCGTGCATGCACACTTTCACACAGCCCAATGGCATTTCTGAGATGTAATCCTTTCCAGTGAATGGGTCCCATTGAACAGTCCTGAGTAGAATGTAGAGTATATCCTCTTAGGATTGCTTTCCTGGTCCCACCCCAAACCTCTCCTAACATTTTACAGCCAGTTGTTCAAATAAGCAAAATAAGCAAATAAGCAAAACATAAACACACACTTGTTTTTAAAAAGTCTCACCTTTTGGCGTCTTGTTCCATGCTGTCGATAGTATCATGTGCAAGTTCCCCTTCCCCAAATCATTAAATTACCTGACCCAACCATTCATCCCTTGAAGGACAATCTACAGTGAAAAGGAAAAATCAGCTGCAAGGCACAAGGGAACGAAATTCCACATCCACAGCAGCCCTGCAGCTGCAAAGTCAGGTGGTCATACGTGTGCAGTGTGATGTTTGGACAGATTCACACATGTATGTTCAGCACTGGAACCCTAGGATGTTCTTACATGTGAGTAAAGGGAACACAGGAAGCTGCCTTATCACACCACCAGTCCATCAGGATCAGTATAGTTTACTCAAACTGACAGTGTCTCTCCACAGTCTTCAGGCTGAGGCCTTTTGCATCATTTACTACCCAGTCTTTTTCAACTGGAGAACTTTTGCATATGAGCAGATGTATCTGCTTGCTGGCTGTGATCAGGCAACCGGTTTTTCAGAGAGCAGGTTGGCTGTTTGTGAACAATTGAGCCTGCTTTGAGGAAAATGTTCTGTGAGCCACAGTCCTTCCCCTGAAGTCAAGGGGACATCCACTACAAGACTGGTAAATATAATATTGGATGCCCTATCCCTTCTGTCTGTATTTCTAAAACCTGTCTTTCACCTCTAAATTACATCCTAGGAAACCTTTTATGTCTGTGTTTTTACCCCAGTAATCGAGTGAGATTTTATTTTATTCCATTTGTTATTTTCTTAATAAAATCCTTTTAAAAAAAATTTATTTTTCTCTGCTGCATTCTTATAAAGAGCTGAAACCCGTATACATAGGCAATCTCTCTCATCTATCTATCTATCTATCTATCTATCTATCTATCTATCTATCTATCTATCTATCTATCTATCTATCTATCTATCTATCTATCTATCTATCTATCTATCTATCTATCTATCTATCTATCTATCTATCTATCTATCTATCTATCTATCTATCTATCTATCTATCTATCTAGTTACCCAACGTTCCTCAGCGACGCCAAGCAACCTTGTGTTCTAATGCTAATTTCCCCAATCAAAGAGGGTCGTTGTGTCCCACCATTTTGGGTAACAGATTGTAAACTATAGTCCTGTGATATCAACAATCTGTAACAGTAATCTCTGTATACCTTCAGTCAACTATAACAGAATAAGTCTCAGCAGTGAAACCTCCTCAAAATGACCTATGCCAGTGTCATAAATGTAGGCCTGGATATGATTATTCTTTTCCACTGGTGGCAGACCTTTTCTCTAGCAGAAAGCACTTTCCACTCTTATAGTCTTTTCCACCAGTGGAAATCTTGGCCATGAGCGGAACAGAGAACCTAAGAAATATCCTGCAGTAATATGTATGTTGCCATTTGTATTATGTTTTTATTGTATCCTTTTGCAGATGTTGGCCCAAAAAGGGCGTGGAGTGGTATAGCACAGTCTCATCAGATCTTGGAAGCTAAACGGGGCCAGTACCAGGAAGGGAGACCTCAAGGAAGACTGAGCAGAGGAAGACAATGGCAAACCACCTGTGCTTCTCACTTGCCTTAAAAACCCTACCAAGTGTTTCTGCAAGTTGTCTGCAACTTGATGGCACTTTAAACACACACATTCCCACAGGGAGGCAAGGTGGCATAGTATCGCTTGATTTCATCAGCTCTTGGAAGCTAAGCAGGATCAGTAGGAAACCACCACAGAAGTCTCCGCAGAGGAAAGCAATGGCAAACCAGCTCTGCTTAATCTTGCGTTGAAAACCCCACCAGGGTTGCTGTAAATTGGCTGTGAATTGATGGCACTTTTCATGCAAATCAGCCAAAAATAGATAAGAGTTCCATGTAACTAACTTTCACTTGAATTGTCAAAGGTTTTCACGGCCGGATTCAACTGGTTGTGGTGGGCTTTCTGTGGCCGTGCCCGTGGTCTGTTAGAACAAGATCTACCAGACCACGGCCACACAGCCCAGAAAATCCACCACAACTAACTTTCACTTGTTTATTGGTTGACTGATTGCTGAAAAAACAACTGTAAAGGCTGCAAACAAGAGTGGAAGAGTTGGGGGGAGAGTCTGCTGTATTCCTCTTTGTTCTCCAATGTTGGCACAAAGCAGCACCCCTCAAGTTACTTCTTCCCCTCGGCCCCCCCAACTTCTTTTCCATCTGTAGGGAGGAAAATTGGCATGGCAAGATGAGGAGGGCTTCAAAGGGTCCCAATGGAAAAGCAAGTTTAAGGCTCATTCCGCACATGCAGAATAATGCACTTTCAAACTGCTTTCAGTGCCCTTTGAAGCTGTGCGGAATAGCAAAATCCACTTGCAAACAGTTGTGAAAGTGGTTTGAAAACGCATTATTTTGCGTGTGCGGAAGGGGCCCCTGTTTCCTTTTCCTAGGCCCAAACTATCAGCCCAGCTAAGACTTTTTTGGGATTTTAAAAAAAAACCCCAGAGGCAGATGACAGGGTTATGGAACTCCACGGCACATCACATTTCCTCTTTATTTGAAAAGGAACCTCTTCTATGTTCTTTGGCTATTTTGAAAAGCGGAATGGTAGCCATTAAATGGTGTTGTTACAGGGGGGGAAAACCCATATTGTGGGATCTGAGTTGCAAAGAATCACCCCTCAACCCATGTACAGCTCAACTATTTGTTTGCAAGGGAGTGGATAATTAGGAGAAAAAGGGAAAATGATCCATCCCACTACCTCACTGTCAATAACACTCCAACAGTTTTCAGGCCTACATTTCCATTACATGCTGAACAGTTGAACACACCCCGGTTCTCTCAAGGTCGCACAGCATCCTTGCGTGGCAAGGACAGCGATTGCTCCAATTATCATGTGCTATTGACATCAAGCTGCAAAGGCAGAACAAAAATATAATGAACACAAAACAAGAATTTCTCTCAGATATCTGAACCTCACACCATTGAGTTGCAGTCATCAAAGACTATTTATATCCCACCCTACAAAAAAGCCTTGGTAAAATTAATAATCTCAATAGGTCCTTTCCCTGCATCTCAGAAAATGATTAACCTCTGAGCAAAGCCATTGAGCATAAAATGCTACTATTCACAAGGAGTAGCCAACTCGGGGAACGCTGATTGCTGCAAAGCTGTGTCCCAGTGCACTAAGAAGAGCCAGGACAACAGAAGGAAACAGACGACCATGTTGCATGCCTGAAATATTATCATTTTAGGGGACTGAAGTTAGAGCAGCAACTGGGGATGACCCATCTCTCTCTTAAAATCTGCTTGAACAGATTTCAATGTACGTAATTGGTTTCTTGGGGGTCACTTAGGACCTAATTTCTGAGGTCACAGGAGGTGCTTAGCAATACCATGGAATATTCCAGAATCAGCTACAATATAATTTCCGCATTTAAGCTGACATTCACAGAGTGACTCTATGTTATCAAAATTATTACGGCTCTGATCTTACTCCCCCACTGAATTGTAGTCATAAAGAAGGTCCAGGGTAAATGGTTGTACTCAGCAGTTCCAGAAGGAAAAAATCCCACTGAAGATGAAGAGGCAGGCTGTCAGTGGGCAGAAAAGGCCCATGTTAATATTATTTAGAATTTTGAACAGTAGACAAATACTGAGCAAGATTTTGAGAGCCAACATGGTGTAAGGGTTAAGAACAGGTGGACTCTAACTTGGAGAACCGGGTTTGATTTCCCAATAGTGTAGAAGGATACCAATGTCTGATGCTTTTAAAAAACTCAACTTCCGTTGATAGGTTTCATGTATATATAGATGAACAGGATGTTGATAAAATCCTTGGCTGATGGTCAATGGAAGGTGGGAGTATTTGGGCTAGTCACAGTTCTTCAGAACTCTCTCAGCCCCACCTGTCTCACAAGGTGTCTCTTGTGGGGAGAGGAAAGGAGTTTGTAAGCTCCTTTGAGTCTCCTTACAGGAGAAAAAGGGGGGTATAAATCCAACTTTTCTTCTCTTCTTAAGAATGTCCAGAGTCTCACCAATGAATGCAGAGAGTCAACCTTATAATGCAGCAGGGATGTTCGAACACCTAACACCTATCTCTCTGCTGTAAACAGCAAGTTGATCCCTTGACAATCTTTTTGTCTTCCCAGGCTTTCTGTCAGTTCAGCTCCTGTCCTGCTTGTCAGTCTCAAGCAGGAAACCAATTATCCACCAGACTCTTTGGCTGTTTGTGAGCAGCTTGACCTATTCTGCCAGTTCAGTGTACTCACTGAACAGTGCTGGGCAGCTGCAAACCTGTTTGGTAGCTTCTTGAGTCCAAACATGGCAAGGTGAAGAGACCCAATACTTGGCTCATGTACAGTCAAAAACACTGTGTGATTGTGGCCCTTGATGAACATATCACTTACTGCACTATTGAAAGGCAGTTGTTTTGCTTTGCAGTTGGTTTCTTCCTGTGACCATCTCCCACTCGTCATGTCTTTTTGTTTACATAGCTTACCTTCCTGCGAAGTGTCCCTATCTGAGCCAATCACTCATTTTGCATGCCTGCCTCTTTATTGTTGCCATGCAACCTCCATTTTTGGGGAGGGGGCACCATCTGTGGTCGAGCATTAGTTTGAAGGGTCCAATGTGATTGCTAAGGGAACAGTCAGTTTTTTAGAGCTGATTTTTGGTTATGTTTTATTGGTATATTGCTGTATATTTTACTTTTGTTTTGCCTTTTGCATCAACAATTAATTCTCTTTGAATCAAATATGATATACCTGAAGAAGAAGAAGAGTTTGGATTTATACCTCACTTTTCTCTACTGAAACGAATTTCAAAGTGGCTTACAATTGTCTTCCCTTCCCTTCCCTTCCCCACAATAATCACCTTGTGAGGTAGGTGGGGCTGAGAGAGTTCTGAACAAACTGTGACTAGCCCAAGGTCATCCAGCAGGCTTCATGTGAAGGAAGACGACTTTGGATTTATACTCTGCTTTTCTCAACCCCAAGGAGTTTCAAAAGCGGCTTACAAACTCCTTCCCTTCCTCTCCCCACAATAGTCACCTTGGGAAGTAGGTGAAACTGAGAAAATTCTGAATAAGCTGTGACTAGCCAAAGGCCATCCAGCAGGAATGCAGGAGCGGGGAAACAAATTCAGTTCACCAGATAAGAGTCTGCAGCTCATGTGGAGGAGTGGGGAATCAAACCCGGTTCTCCAGATTGGAGTCCACCTGCTCTTAACCACTACACCATGCTGGCCCTGAGAATGCTTGACCTTTGAAAACTAGTCTTAAATATCAGGTTCTTTATTACCCTGTTTCCCCAAATATAAGACATCCCCGGAAAATAAGACGTAGTAGAGGTTTTGCTGAAGCGCGAAATATAAGGCATCCCCCGAAAGTAAGTCGTAGCAAAGTTTTTGTTTGGAAGCATGCCTGACGAACAGAACACAGAAAAATAAGCCATCCCCTGAAAATAAGACATAGCACATCTTGGGGAGCAAAAATTAATATAAGACACCGTCTTATATTCGGGGAAACACGGTAGTACACAACTATCATTGTCAGTAACTCCAGTGACAACTGACACTCCACCAAACTTAAATATTTGCATATTTCTCCAAGGGAAGTTCTGTCTGTCTGAAAGACACAGGTCGTCATCACAACTTGCCTGGGTTTCCAAGTTTAATTCTTCATCCTTGTGAAAATCTGTGAGTTCCAAGCAGCGCCGCAATTTGAGCTTAGATGACTAGGAAAGCCAAAAGGCGTCGTTTTTTAGTTTTTGCTGCATTTAAATCCCAGTTTGTTTTCTTGGATCCAGTCTGTCAAAATCTTTTTGCAGTTCAGTCGTTATGTGAGAAACAGATTTGCCATTAAAATGCGCAGTCATGCCATCTGCATTTAAAAAGAAAAGGACAGAGCGGTAATGACATATCTGTGCAAAAAAACCATGAATAAAAAGGGAAAACAGGGATGAGTGACACCACTCAGGAGGGAGGGGGAGCGAGAAGATGCTACAGGGACACCTTTGACTGACAACGAGGGGAAGGCGGGAGGGAGACAGATTGGTGACTGTTGGGAAAGATCTGGCGCCCTTGCAGAACAGACACTGAAACACAGGGCACCTGATTTCTTCAGCGAAACTTTGTAGGGCGGAGGATGAACGTTTCAGTGAAGCTGGTAGAAAATGCTTGTAGTGGATCTCACTCCTTCAACACACCTGTAGCTCTCCTCCTAGCTTTTAACAGAGACAGATGTCTATATCGTAGAAATGCAAAGTAGTCTGACAGTTGTTCATATTACTATGTGCCGTGGATATCATAGTAAGTCCAGACTCTGAAAAGAGTCAGAGTTATAACCCAATATGAATGCTAGCAAGCTAAACAGCTCCCATCGCCTCTCCTCTGATGCTCATTTTTAATAGCATCTGTATTTTCCATAAAAGTGATAGCATGGAGTCACAAATAGGGTTGACAAGTCTGGGTTGGGAAAGAACTAGAGATTTGGGGTATGGATCCTGGGGATAGTGGAGTTTGGGGAGGGACTTCAGCAGAGTATAATGCTATGAAGTCCAGCCTCCAAAGCAGAAATTTTCTCCAGCGGAACGGATAAGAACATAAGAAAGAGCCTGCTGGATCAGACCAGAGTCCATCTAGTCCAGCACTCTGCTACTCACAATGGCCCACCAGGTGCCTTTGGGAGCTCACATGCAGGATGTGAAAGCAATGGCCTTCTGCTGCTGCTTGGTCATCTGGATCTTGGTCATCTGGACATTATGTGACATCACATCACAACATTTACTAGGCAGTCTATGTTTATGGGGTGGTTTACCATTGACTTCCCCAGTCATCTACACTTTATCCCCAGCAAGCCAGATACCCATTTGATTGACCGTAGAAGGATGGAAGGCTGAGTCAACGATGAGCTGACTACCTGAAACCAACTTCCATTGGGATCAAACTCAGGTCATGAGCAGAGCTTTGACTGCTGCACTGCAGCTTACTAGTCTACAATATGGGCCTCCTCCAGTCCTTAAAACTGGAAAGCATTTTCAGTAGGGCCATCTTGGGTCGCCCCTAATTCAAAATTAGTCAGTGATGGAGATCTATTGGCCTGTAATGGCAGATTCTCCTCCCACATCTGGCTTAGACAATTTGTCGGTTGAGCACTTTGAGGATCTGGAAGCAGACGCTCCCTGGAAATTTTGTGTTTGCTGGTTCATGCAAGCCCTTTCCTCCTTGCAACCAGGGGTTTGTGGGCAAATAAGGTGCCAGGTTTCCATACCACTCTCATTCCGTCTCCTTAGTGGAGCAGCTATTGGTTCCCTTGCCAAAGTGCAGTAAGGTGGTTTTGCAAATGGAGACATGGGACATTTCCATGAGGAGAAAAACAATGCAGAGGGGAAAGGCCATATGCCTGGTCATAAGGAGCAAAGGGCATGGAAGAGTCTGAGAGGCACAAAACCAGAGGTGGGATCCAGCAGGCTCTCACCAGTTCCCGAGAGTGGGTTACTAATTATTTGTGTGTGCTGAGAGGGAGTTACTAATTGGGTCCGCTTTCCCATCTCCACGCCCTCGCCTCCCCGAGAGGCATCCTGCCTTTGAACGTGAAGGTTCCATATAGCAATTGCGACTAATAATGTAACTCCCTGAACTGGGTTAATCCCTTCCAGGTACTGCAATTCATGGATTCTCACCCTTTCGTACCTTTTACCTCACCAGTCTCTATCAAAGAACCTGTGTGTTTCACCATTGCTGTGTTCAGATTTGTGAGTTGGGGCATTTTCTATAATGTGATGATGATTTAGAAATGACCTGGTGCAGAAAAAATGTTTGGGGTCGTGGTGGGGTGGCTGCCCATGGGGGGGCATCCAACTCAGGTTTTGCCCAGGGCTCAGGTTTGCCTAGGTACGCCTCTGCCCCCTTTGCTGAGGGGGGGCTGGCGAGGGAACCTGTTACTAAAATTTTTGGATCCCACCACTGCACAAAACCCTCACCGAACATCTGCTTCAAGGTCCTCGTGTCACAGCCTAACAAATACAAAGACTTAGTAACAGGTAAATAAGCTCTCAGATTACGGTTTTCGAGTCCCTTTGGGACACCCGCAGAAGGCAGGGGGAATGCCAGATCTAAGTTGAGAAACTCCTGGAGATTTTGGGGTGAAACCTGGGGAGGGGAGGGACCTCAATGGGGGACGATGCCATAGAGCCCACCCTCAATTTTCTCCAGGGAAACTGATCTCCATAGTTTGGAGATGAGCTGTCATTCCAGGAGACCCCCAGGTCCCACGTGAGGCCTGACATTCCTACCTCAGATACAAAGGTCTAGGTGAGGGCAGGTGGCCTTTGGTAGCACAGGATCAGGCTGTGTATCACCTTTGATATAGGTCAGAGACAAGTTTGCAGTCACCACGGTTTGGTCTGGCAGTTAAGAACATAAGAACAAGCCAGCTGGATCAGACCAGAGTCCATCTAGTCCAGCTCTCTGCTACTCGCAGTGGCCCACCAGGTGCCATCGGGAGCTCACATGCAGGAGGTGAAAGCAATGGCCTTCTACGGTTGTTGCTCCTGAGCACCTGGTCTGTTAAGGCATTTGCAATCTCAGATCAAAGAGGATCAAGATTGGTAGCCATAGTTCGACTTCTCCTCCATAAATCTATCCAAGCCCCTTTTAAAGTTATCCAAGTTAGTGGCCATCCCCACCTCCTGTGGCAGCATATTCTAAACACCAATCACACGTTGCGTGAAGAAGTGTTTCCTTTTATTAGTCCTAATTCTTCCCCCAGTTGTCCCACAAACAGCAATCCTAACTCCTGTGTCAACACCTCTCTCCCAAAACATGCATTTAGAATGGAACTCACACTTCTGTGGGACAAACCCAATTATTGGTGCAGGTGGGCTGAAGCTATTTCTTTACAAAGGGTCCAAATCAGAAGTTGGCAAGAATTTTTCCAATAATTATCTCTCCCCCACAAACATGCGCAACATCACAAAGGTGATTCTGCAAAAAGCAATTGGAAAATTGTAGGTTAATCAATAAGATAGGTAAGCCTCATTGTAGGGTGTGCAGGAAACCACTCCCGGCCAAAAAAAGACAGAGAAAGGAAAGCTTTTTTCCCCAACACGTTTATACATTTAAACTAAATTAAGCCTGCTTGCCAGGCAGTAAAACCCAGTGAGTTCAATTACTTCTGAGTAAAAACATTTAGGATTGTACTTCAAATCTTGTGTGTATAGGGATGGGGTCAGGATTCACTAGTCAAGAATAGGCAATGCCGGTGGTCTCAAGGTTAAACAGTATTTTAAAATACACCCAAAATACTGTAAGTGGGTACCAGGCATTCAAATCCCTAGCACAGATGAATTATTAATTCATCCAAAAATTCATATCATAATTTATTGAGTTTGTTTACATAATGCGTGTGGGGGTGGGGGATGGGGGGTGGAATGAGAGGAAAATAATTAAAAACCTCTCCTAAGAAGGAAATCTATTGAAATATTTGAAGAGAATTGGGGAAAAAAAAGAAACATTCTATTGTGAGATTTAAGCTGCTATCCTCAAGATAGATATGGTGAGGAAATTCAAAGAGCAAAAGAAGTTTTACACATTCTCTGTTGTTGTTAATAATGCCTTTGTATGTCTGCTAGGGTAAATTTTCAGTTCACAAAGGGCTGGGCAAGTATCTAAGAGCCTAGAGAGAAAAAATTACCCTCTCATCGGTCGAATCCCCACTATCATCTTAGCCAGGTTTCAGAACACAAACTAATCAGGTTTGAGGGATGACCTCCCCGTTGCTTGCGTGGCAGATTCCGTTTCTGGCGCTCGTTCTCCCCGTTAATCCATGTTCCAGCAGGACCTGGTTGCAAGTGGCATAGACCCCATTAACACGGTTCAGAGCTGATCCGAGGGGAGGAATGAGGGTTGAAACCCTGACTCGTTTCTCGCCCTGGAGTGTGACATGGAATTCGGGCAACCAATCAGCGCTGCGATGTGCACGCAGCCTTTCCTTAGTTTCGTTTCCACTTTTGCGATCAGCCAGCAGAAGGGGATGCAAACGTTAAAACAGTCAAACGTGTAACTTTGAATCATTAATGGTTTACACAGGTAACGATTAACTGTTTGCACCGTTTTTTTTTATCACGCCCCTACAATGTACGTTTCCACAGGGGGAAAAGGTCCCGCCCCATCAAGGCATGCCAGCAAATCAGGGGAGACAGGCGAAGCGAGCTCGCCTGATAGTGGGGATTGCTAAGAGTTCTGCAACCAGGTGTGTGCTTCCTGCGGTGGGGAGGGAGAAACTCCGATGAAGAGGACACAGTTTCACAATGAACAGGTTTGGATCTGCGTGCAAATTTCAAGTGGGGATTCGACCATCCACAGTATGAACATTTGTTTGACTAGACAGGTAAACAAGAGAGACAACATCTTAAGTTTTTGGAGAGGGTCTGAAAGGTCCGGGGAGGGGGGGAGGTAATGTTGCCAACTCTGGGTTTGGAAATATCCAGAGGTTTGAGGAAGGAGCCTGAAAGAGTGGAGTTTAGGGAGGCGAAAGATCTTGTTAGGGTATAAAGACATGCACATCACCTTTGAACGTAGCCATTTGCTTCAGGATAAGTGGAATAAATGTTTTAAATAAACAAAACAAACAGATAATGAATGAATGAATTTATGAGCAATATATGTAGTCTGGAGATTAGTTGTAATTCCAGGAGATCTCCAGCTCCCGCCTGGAGCTTGGCAACCTTATCTGGAAGAGGAATTACTACTGCAGCAAAAGCTACAGAAACCTTCTACATCCCTTGTGATGCTCTTAGTTCTGTCCCAGAAGCCTTTTCTCTGGAATCTGTTTTTGCTTGCCTATGAGGCAAGAACTTTACCTCAGCGTGGTGGAAAGAAGGCCCCTCGGAACATGGGGCTCATAATTCCAAAGGGATACTACCCTTCTGTGCCCCACTGTGATTGTCCTGGTCTTTAAAAATGAAGTGCCGTATGTGTAAGATCACCGGACTGATATTCTTTTTCAGCCCATGTATAACAGCTGATTCCGCCTTTCCTCAACCCTAGAGAAGTTTCCAAATACTGCTCTAAATTTAGGAATCCTTGGAACAAGATCACTGTTTTTGGGGGCATCTTTATTATTCCTATGAAAATTTCTCAATGATGAGCTCAATCATGGTTTTGAAGGCAAGGACAGAAGAGCACGTGACATCCAAATTAAAAGTTTGGACCAGATTTTGGAATTACAGATACTAAGCTGAATACATAAAAGATGTGTTAGCCGCACCCTTTGTTTCATAAAGCCTCAACACCACAACAGTTATGAAGTTTAATGCATAACATTCCTCTTCCCTTTTCTCCCAGACGATGATCTCTTTTTTTATGACGTGCATGTAAGAGTGATGGTTGAATGCATTTGAGGACCTTGTCAGTCCAAGGTTCCAGAGTGTGCTGGGCCATTTATACACCAGGAAATCAGTTAGAACAGTGGTGGCGAACCTATGGCACAGGTGCCAGAGGTGGCACTCAGAGCCTTCTCTGTGGGCACGCGCAAACAGAATTGCCCCTCCCCCCCACACACACATCTAGGCTGGCCTGGGTTGCTGGGCTCGATTATTAGCATTAAACCTAAGACCTGGTTTTGGGGAAGCAGTATAGGTAGCCCTGTTAAGCGCTATTAAACCCCAATGATTTTCATGAGAAGTACTAAAGCACAATCCTTAATCTAGGAGTAAGCTCGGTTGCTGGCTATGAGGCTTGCTTCTGAGTAAATTCTCCCAGGGTCATGATTCACACATTGGAAGAGTTGCACGGTTGCTTCAAAGCAAAGCCACTGACTACCACTGAGCTTACTCCCGAGTAACGCACGCCTCAGAGCCAACCGTTTTTTCTAAACTAAAACCTCAGTATACAGGTTAAATTGCCGTGTTGGCACTTTGCGATAAAAAAGTGGGTTTTGGGTTGCAATTTGGGCACTCAGGCTCGAAAAGGTTCGCCACCACAGAGTTAGAAGGTGAGGCATTTTCCCCACAGCCAATATATCCTGGGATAAGGAAGTGAACATCCCAGTTTGGGCATGAATTCCGCAAGGCTTCCGTGCTTAAATTGGGCCCGCCCCTTGAGATTTGCCTTATCCCGCTGCTTTCAAAAAGCGATAAAATTGGCGGTTCTTTTGAAAAAGTGCGTGCCGATCCTGCGCCCATGCAAACACCGTGGGAGACAGGCCGGTTTATTTTTCTGACATCGCCGCCTGCTCTCCCCACCCCTTAGCTGCAGCCAATCAGAACATCGGGGAAACGGAATCTATGTAAACTTCGTAAACGTACGGAAACGACATAAATGTAAATGTTCAGGTGGGAAACTAAAATAAACCGGGGGCTCATGCATAATTCACTGGAGTTCTTCCTCCTGGCCTGAACGCACCGATGGGCAGCCGTGCAAAGGGAGAAATTGGGATAAAAACACCCTCGGATATATGATCCTGGGTCCATCCCAGGATATTTTGTCTGTGGGGAAAACTCGTTGCAGCCGAATCCTGAAAATACTTGGAAATGGGCAAGAAATTCTGGGGCCTCAGTTCTATATTCTACCTGTTCAATGGTAAGCAGCAGGGCAGATAAGAAGCAGAAGAACAGGAAACCTACTGGAACAATATCTAATCAACTTTGAACTGCAATTTTAATCAATGAGCTGATCGGGGTTTTTTGGGCTGTGTGGCCATAGTTTTTGACCCTAATGTTCCGCCTGCATCTGTGACTGGCATCTTCAGAGGTATGTCATAATAAGATACGTTTCTCTCTGCGGCACAGTCCATGACACAGAGAAACACATCTTACTGATGACTGAGACAACGGCATAGTCTAGATTAGAATTCCCAGAGATGTTGTTTATGAGAAGGCCCTCCAGACTCCGCTGCCAGCCGGTAAAGAAGTGCTCCCTTGAGTTATGTATATGAATACATCATTAGAAGGAAAACATGTACTTTGCGAGAAGGTGTGACTGGCGAAAGAGTTGTCTTAACACAGTCGATGGACTCTGTCGAACTGCAAAGTATGTTTTACTTTCGGCATTCTGAACGTTTCGATTTAGCATCGCTGGCTGTCAACAGCTAGTTGTACATGCCAAACAGGAAAAGAAATTGATATCTGATTTATGTAGTTAGAAGGCTTTGTGCTGCAGGCTGTAGACCAGTTTGAACACACGGCAATGGAACGGCAGTAATCTTTCAATGGGTGTTTTAGTTATACCAGTCACATCTCCAGCATAATTTTGACTCTGGGAAGTCAAGAGGAATTCTTTTGTTCAGTCTAAGAGAAGCAGGCCAAGGTTTTTCCTAATTCAAAAAATCCACAGTTCTGAAATGTAAATTAATTATTACAATTATGAAGGAGAGTTGGTTTTTATACCCCACTTTAATCTCCTGAAAGGAGTTTAAAGTGGCTTACAATTACCTTCCCCTCCCAACAGCAGGCACCTTGTGAGATAATTGAAGCACAGAGAGTTTGAAGAGAAGTGTAACTAGCCCAACATCAACCAGCAGGAAAACAAACCCAGTTCACCAGATAAGAGTCTGCTGCTTATGTGAAGGAGTGGAAAATCAAACCCAGTTCTCCGCTGCTCTTAACCACTACACCACGCTGGCTCTCTTAACAGAGCAATGTCTTAAGGCCTCTGGAGGGATTTCTAACCTTTTTTTTTTTTTAAGTATACTGGCCTGCATGATGTTTGCTAAATTTTGGAAACAGGACATATTTCTCAATGTTCATTTATAGACAGAGAAAACCAAATGATTGTCTGTGATCTTTTAATTAACTTCTTTACAAAGAGGGGAAAGGGGAAAGGCATTTAAACAGATAGGAATTCTTTTAACTGACTGTTTAGGTGCATTTTTTAAAAGTTTGTATTTAATCTTGGTTGTTAAAACCTTTCATTGTTTACTGTCCTTGATGTAGAAACATTCAAAACAAAAGGGGAAAAAAGAAACTGAAAAAAATGCTATATTGGTCTTTAGCCGCATATGAATAATTCTATATGTATTATTATTATTTTTCAAGAGGTCACAATGAAACCACTTGAGATGGAAGGAGTCATAGATACAAATTTAGCTGAAAGTAGGCATTTAATGATAGAGCTCACTCTCGTGGCTTCAGCTTTATTTTGAATGTTTTGTCTTTAAAACACTAATGCCAAACTGTCATCTCAAATCTTTAATTCTAAATTACTTATTACATTACCCCAAATTACAGGCTAGGGCAAAAGACAGACTTTAAAAAGAGGCATGTTTTACTTTCTCAGCCTTCTATAAATAGCAGAAGTCCAACTGGTAGGAAGAAAGAGTCATAAGTGCCGAACCAATGGCGCCCTTCCAACAGACACAGTGGACCAGTCCAAATTTAGGAGCATAATGTACGAGCCGACTCCAGGAGTCAGTATACTTCTGTAATCAACCATTTGACCACAATTACAATATGCGGCCTAAAATAATAGTTACAGGGTGAACGATAGCAAATACCTTGTAAAAATGTCCTTATGATTCTCATCTCTCTTTTTTTGATATTGTGGCAATTTCAACACGGGGCCTTGGCTGTGGTTTAGGGTTGTGGGGAAGCTGCGGCTTGCAATCAAGCCTACATCCTTGATTGGGAAATCAAGGGAGTGGTAACAAAGATGGCAACTTGTTTGCCACGTTTATCAACGGTCAATTCGAGAAGTGACCTCTGGAGCGGAACACTGAGCTGCAACGAGATGTTCCATTTCCCTGTCATGAGGACTTCTAGCTCCCTGGCGCTCAGCTGATCCTGGAGTATTTTATCTCATAGGACTGCTATACGGATGGTGGTGGTGGAAAGTGCCATCAAGTCACAGATAACTCATGATAACAGCATTCCCCAAATTTAACCTCAAACCATCCATTAAATACACTTTGGGCCCTTCCCCCTTTCTATATAACTTGGACAGCCAGTCACTTAGGAGGGCTTTCACACTCACTAGATGTGATGCTCTTCCCTCAGCAATGCTTGAGGGCAGATAGAAAAAAAAATCCATATATCGACAGGCATTGTCCATGTGATATGGGGGAAACAGAGACCCTGACGCATATTTTTTTACGATGCCCCACTCACAAAGAAATGAGGGCAAAACTGTTTGACTCTTTTCCAACATCAATTTTTCTTGGCCCTGAGGATTGTGCCATGGAAAGACTATTAGAAGATGCCAATCCGAATATAACCAGAGAGAGTTAACCAGAGAGGTGGCAAAATTCAGTGCTTATGTGGTTAAAAGGCGTGGGCAAGTAGGGCAATAAAAATAGGAACTTTGGATCAATGATTTAATCTTTTATTCAAATTTTATTCCAGTTTTTAACTTGAACTTATATTATGGTTTGGACAAACAGTCTTTGGAAACTGGTTACCTCAATTTTATTTTGTATCTGGTCTGGAAATGTATTATCTGGATTTTATATTTTATATCTGATATTTTCTGGTCTTTGACCGAAATAAAATATTGATTGATTGATTGATTGATTGATTGATTGATTGATTGATTGATTGATTGATTGATTGATTGATTGATTGATAACTCATGATGACCTCATCAAATTTGTGAGGCAAAAGACATTCAAAGGTGGTTGGCCATTGCCTACCTCTGCATAGCAACGCTGGACTTGGTCTCCCATCCAACTACTAATAATCCGGGTTCACTCCACTTAGTTTCCAAGGTCTGGTAAGACTGGACTAGCCTGTGCCGTTCAGGTCATCAGGGGCATATTTACAGCAACTACCGCCCAGGGCAAGTAGTGAAATTGCACCCCTCCCCCATGGCATGGCTGCTGGTGCCCCCTGTGGCATAGCAGGGATAAAGCTTGCTTCCTTTTTCAGCCTGGGGGGGCCCATGACATGGGAGTCTGCCGTTCCCCTGGGAGCCGTTCCAATGGGCATCAGAGATTAAGGGAAGTCTCTTCTCCTCCATTGTTGGTGCCCAGAGTCCACAGAAGCTTTGCAACAACTTTGCTCATGTGCCACTTGCCAGCTAGCTGGACCCATGGACCACATCAGAGCCCTTACTGGCCCACTCCTCACCCACCTCTTCCTCGGTTGCCTCAGCTGCTTCCAGAGCTGGGAAGGTGAGCAACAAGCAGTCCAGAGGAGCAACTTACTGGCAGTGCTGGACTTGCCTTGGCTTCGCTTCGTGGGCAGCTCCAGGACAGGGCGAGTGCCTTGCTGGGCCCCTGAGCTATCCACTGGGCAGACACGCACCCACCTCCACTCTGCCCTGACCATCTCTTATGGTGCTTCAGCTGCCTTCCTGGCCTGCAGGGGGAGGGGGGCAGCCAGCCAAATGCATCCCCACAAGATGCGGATGAGTGGCACCTAGGACCTGTGACCCCCCACCCCCCAAATCTGAGTCTTTATAACCTCATGGGTTCAGTGGGGCAGAATTTGGAAGGAGTTTTGCAACAATTAATTTTGTAAACAGAATTGTTTACTTTTCCTTTATGTAAAACACCCATCAAGTATTAACATTCAACATAACAATTCAAGGTCCTGTTTAAGTTTTATTTCATGTCCCTCTAATGACAGTCTGATAATGCCAAGTCCATTTCTTCCTGCAAGTGCGTGGCTCATGAGGACTCCAGATGCTTGTTGTACTGGATTTGAGATGATCCCAAAAGAACTCTCACCAATTACACACACAAAGCCCTGAAACAATAAATTCTAACTTTTACAATACAGCAAACATAAACATCTCCCTTCCCACTAGTTCCCAACAACATTGCAGTTACCTGAAACAAGGTGTTAAGAGCTTATAATAATTTATCAAGGTCCCAGTCCTGTAGTCTTGCTTTCTTCAACTTTATGAGTTCTGAAGCCTTCTGCTTCTTTCAGTCTGCACCCCTTTCTGGGTCATCCCATTCTGAACATAGGGGTTACATCTGCAGGTTAAGGCTGCTAAAGGGAGATGATAATAAATATTTCCCTGCTTCACTTGTCTACAGCCTTTGATGATTGCAGCAGAGGGGGTAAATGTGGTGGAATGTCATCTGACCTGAAAGTGACTTTCAAGTTACATGAATGCCTCTAATCTCTGTTGTTTTTACCTTAGAAATTTGGGGGAATTCCTGGCGTGGCATCCAGGAGTGGCATCATTTCAGGGTCGGAAGCAATCTTCCCTAGGCCCCACCCAGGAAATATCCCAGGGGTTGCAGGCAACCTTAGGTTCGCAATGGAGAAAGAGACAGGGAAATTCCGAACAGCAACAAAATTCAACCATGTACTGAGTGAATCTCACTGCATTTCTTCAGGAACATGATTTAATGCAGAATGCTTCTTATCTGCATGGCTGACACAAACTACTCTTAGGCCCCTTCCGCACACGCAAGATAATGCGTTTTCAAACCACTTTCACAACTGTTTGCAAGTGGATTTTGCTATTCCGCACAGCTTCAAAGAGCACTGAAAGCAGTTTGAAAGTGCGTTATTCTGCATGTGCGGAATGAGCCTTACAGTAGTTTTCTAGCAGTGATTCAGCAGCAGAGGGGGGACATCTGGATGGTAGCCATTGCCATTTTCATCTAAATAATTAGGGTTGCCAGTCTCCAAGTGGGGCCTTGAGATCTCACAGAAGTGTAACTAATCTTGAGATTACCAAGACCAGTTCTGCTAGAGAAAATGGCTGCTTTGGCATTGTTTGTTATGGTGTTACACACACACACACACACACACACACACACACACACACACACACACAAACACCAAGATTCCTCCTCTCCCCAAACCCTGCACTCCCTGTGCTCTACCCCCAAATCTCTAAACATGCGGTTTGCAACCCTAAAGAGCTAGGAGCCAAACCAACTGAAATAAGAAAGCGTTTTGTTATTTGATTTCACCAGTCTGAAGTTTTGCCCTAGATCTTCCAGATAGTTTTTTTATAAATAAAGAGTTCCTAGGCACCGCAGTTTCTTAGAAAGTGTCTGATGTTTCTATAACACAATTTATGTTAGTGCATCCAGTCCATTTTTACATTTGTTTCTCCCTCACCACACTCTGTCAGTCTTAAGACTGTAAATCCTTTGGGAAAGAGACATGCCTTTTGCTTCTGCTTATAATGTGTCATGGAAATATGGAAACATAGTCATATTCGTTAGACATCCACACTGGTTATCTGTTAGTGTGGATTTCAATAGAATATTATGAAGGGATATGACTCGATGGTAGAGGACATGCTTTGCACGCAGAAGATCCCAGGGCTGGCATCTCCAGTTGATGGATCCCATTTAAATAAAGGATGATGGGGGGGGGGGGGATGTGACGTTTTCCTACCTGGGTCCATGGAAAGTCTCTGCCAATTAGAGCAAATTGTCTGACCTGGATAGCTAAGGTTAGCCTGATCTCATCAGATCTCAGAAGCTAAGCAGGGTCAATCCTGGCAAATATTTGGATGGGAGACCTCCAAGAAATACCAGGTTGGTGATGTGGAGGCAGGCAATGACAACCCACCTCTGAATGTCTCTGGCCTTGAAAACCCCATCAGGGATCACCATAAGACAGCTGTGACTTGCAAGCGATGACAGACGGACGATAGATAGATAGATAGATAGATAGATAGATAGATAGATAGATAGATAGATAGAAAGAAAGAAAGAAAAAAAACCCCATCAGGGATCACCATAAGACAGCTGTGACTTGCGAGCGATGACAGACAGACAGACAGACAGACAATAAATACAAAGAAGAAGAGGAAGAGGAAGAGGAGGGGGAGGAGGAGGAGAAGAAGTAGTTTGGATTTATATTCCCCCTTTCTCTCCTGCAGGATACTCAAAGGGACTTACAATCTCCTTGCCCTTCCCCCCTCACAACAAACACCCTGTGAGGTAGGTGGGACTGAGAGAGCTCCGTAGAGCTGTGACTAGCCCAAGGTCACCCAGCTGGCGTGTGGGAGTGCACAGGCTAATCTGAATTCCCCAGATAAGCCTCCATAGCTCGGGCGGCAGAGCTGGGAATCAAACCCGGTTCCTCCAGATTAGATACACAAGATCTTAACCTCCTACGCCACTGCTGCTCCTAGGTAGGTAGGTAGGTAGGTAGGTAGGTAGGTAGGTAGGTAGGTAGGTAGGTAGGTAGGTAGGTAGGTGATAGACAGGCAGGCAGGCAGGCAGGCAGGCAGGCAGGCAGGCAGGCAGGCATGCGCATTACAGCACCCCTGGATGAAAAGAGCAATCGTCCCTGAAATCTCCAAACAATACAAATTGCAATATATGCTAGATAAGATATTTGAACTGTTATAGTCATTGGACTAGTAAGATGTGGTTTTTTTCTGGGGAGAGAGGGGATGTCCAATCACATTCAATCAGAGCATGCATACAGCTGGGATGGGCTGAACAGGGCAGAGCTGTCAATCCAACAAACATGACGCCATTCAGTCCTGCAACAAGAAAACCAAACCCCAGGACAGAAGGTAGTTGCCTGCCCTGCTGTAGACAGGGCAAGAAGTGCAAGGAGACAAGGCAATGGGTAATAACAGCAATCATGCCCGGAAGTGGAAACTGTGTGATGAATTCTCCTTCTGGGTATGGGAAACTTCCTGTGCATAATGGACCACAGTCAAAGGTACCTCTATTTTCAAGTTACCCTTTTTCACTTCCATTTTTCCCCCAAAAAGTTATGTGATTTACTATTATTCAATTTATTATTCTTAAAGTGATGTGATTTATTATTATGGTTACATAAATGTTTTATGTCTATAGTGTGAGTCTCACTGAGCCCAGAAGGGGAGGGGCAGCATATTAAATTCAACAAATAGAATGAATGCCCCAAATGGCAGGATACGGGGACAGGTGATCCCCCCCACTCCGACTGGGGGCCTAGCAGTCCTGCCGTACTCTTGAGACTTTAATAATACCTGAGATCAGCAGGTTTGACTTCTATTTCAATATATAATTGCGTTATCTGCCTTGAGTCTTAGCAGGAAAAGTGGGCTATAAAGCCAATAAATAATTAATGCACACCTGGACTGTTTAAAAAAAATGGAAATTGAGTTACAACAGGGCCTTTTTGTGAAACAAAAGCTTTGGCCTTTCTCGATGATCCTTTCAGGATTGCTCAGATACCATCTTTCAACGAACTGGAAAAGTCTTGCTCTGTAGTGCCCACCTAAGTTTATCAAATGAGACCCTGGGGAAATACATGACATCAAGAACAGTACATTGCATCACAATCCAGAAAACTGATAATCCATCATCAACCGTAGAACAGCAAATCTGTATGAATGCATTGTTACGTCACCCTGTGTGTGTAAAAATTGGGGTGGTAAACAGGCTCTTTCCGCACCGCAATGGTGCGGGGATGCATCGGCGTGAAAGACGCCAACGCACCACCCCCCCCCCGGGCCCGTTTGCATGGACGGTCCCAGGAGGGCGGCAGGCAGCGGCGCAGCCTTCGCACAGGCTGCGCCGTCCCTGAAAGCTTACCTCGTCCCCTGGCCTCCGGCTCGTTGCAGAGGCCAGGGGACACGCCCCCACAGGCTGGAGCAACGGCTCTAGAGTCGCAGGCCAGGGGGGCGTGTCCCCTGGCCTCTGCGACGAGCCAGAAGCCGGAAGACGAGGTAAGCTTTCAGGGATAGTGCGGGGAACATGGTGCCTTCCAGCTGCTGCCATTCGCATGGCAGCAGTTGGAAGCCGCTGTTTCCAGAAAACCTAGCTTGGGGAGCGAGGTTGGGAAACAGCGGCTTTGCGCCACTGGGGGGCAGCGAGGTCGGCACTGCTGCGATGCAGCAGCGCCCCCCATGCGAACAGCTCCATAGAGCCTAGGGCGCTGTTTTTGGCCCGCTGTTTTGCCGTCCCTAGGGCGCTGTTTTTGGCCCGTGTGGAAAGGGCCTAAGATCTGGGATACCCAGGCATGAATCCCACATGGTCATGGAAGCTTCCTGGGTGATCTTGAGCCAATCACCCACTCTCAATTTTGTAAAGATAAAATGGAGCATTGGAGAGGAATTTAAATTGCTTTGGGTTCCAACTGACTATCCAGTTCAGGGCTGTGAAAGTATCTGAATTTACTGTTCAACATGTCCTTCCCAGTTACAAGACTAAAAAAAGATTATTAATGGATGATCGCTTGCTTTTTATTTAGGATGCTCCCTGTGTTATTGAGGTATTCCTCTATGACAACATGGCGCAATATGTTGAACAGTGGTTTAGGTTTCCCAGAATAATGAGAACAGATGACTAACTTCACTGAATAAAAGGAAAAAAATGTGACAAGGATGCTTGTAATGAATTTTTAAAAGAACAATTAAAACAAACTCACCTCCAATCATAATCTTCTTTTCACTCCACCTCCTGTGTTAGAATTAGCCATCGTTGTATGGTCTTCCTCCCAAAAAAGCTAAGCAAAACACAGTGTTCTTTATGGCACTGCCTTACTACATCATTACTCAGTAGGCTAATACAATTCAAGTAGTAGCCCCAAGCTGGGGGAAAAGGTGGGGGAGGGGGTAAAGGAACTAAATAAAATCAATAAATGGTTAACTTTCACATTCCAAAGCCATGAATGGGAACAGCCTGTTTTTGTGTGTACCTCTGCCTGGAAAATTATCTAAATCTCTGGAACATTATCTAACTGCCTATTTTACACCCCAAAAACCTTTGTTACACTTGACATCCTTATAATTCAGGTAATCTTTCCCTCTGATCAAAATGGACTATTTATACACTTTTAGGGCTTCATCACTTTATAGATACAATAAATGCTTCCCAACAAACAAAGCCCCCTTTAACCTCCATTTTAATTGAAGTTTATTGTGTTTACTGAGCAATAATAGGAGTACAATAGGTAACTCATGGAGACCAAAAATCGGGGGGAGGGGGGAGTATTCCATTTCCAGAAGTGATTTACATTATTACTTCTATGCATTTGGGGCTCATAAAAAATAAAACATTTTCCCCATAAACTATGCCACACTCTACATTCTTCTACACAAAGGAGCTTGACTGTTCTGCTGTTTTGACCCTTGTGCTATTGCATTTGTTTTTACTTCTTTGCATATTCCTTGCATATGTTCTAATTTGAAGTCAATATTAAAAAATCATACAGTTTCGATTCAGTTGGGAGAACCAGCATGGTGTGGTGAAGAATAGGTTGAGTCTAATCTGGAGAACCGGGTTTGATTACTCACTCTTCCTCATGAATGGTGAACTCTAATCTAGAGAACATGTTAGATTCTTCACTCCTCCACATGAGTGATAGAATGAGTGATAACATTTCTTTCTCCACTCCTAAATTTCTGCTTGGTAACCTATGGCAAATCTCTTCCGATTGTCTTTTGCCTTGAAAACTCTCTGGAGTCAACATCAGTTCTTGGCCATTTAATGGCAAAAAATAAAAACAACCAACCCCTGAACTATCCATAGATAACAGATTATTTTCCAGTAAGTACATGTTCAGAGGTCAGTGATAAAATAGTACTATCCTAATAGTACTATAGGAGAGTTACACCCTTCTAAACCTACTGATTTATACTCTTAGAATGTCAAAACAGGTTTTGTACAATCCTTCCAAGATCAGTACTATTCAGAACACCCCAAAGTGTATTCCATTATGCATTTCAGGTGATTTTGTACAAAATGTTCCTTGAACTATTGCGAACCATTTCAGTTACTGAAACATGGGAAAATGGAACTTCAGTTGAACAAAGTGCCTTCACAAAGTAGAGGCATTAGGAAATCTAAGAAAAATAAATGCTAAATTGTGGGAATCTTTCTGCTTCTGGCAAAAATCGAGGGTATTTAAGACAGAACCCTGAAAGAAACTCCAATTTTTTCTTTCTGCACTTGTTTGACAGAATACAAAACAATCAGGAAAACCCAGTAGCTCTCTCTAGCTTTCCCTCAGAGTAATAAACTGAAGCCTTGGGTGTGTGTGTGTATGTGTGAGTGGGTGAGCATGTGAAAGGGGAAGAGAGAGACCTCAGCATTGTTTGCTTGCATGCCACAGAAAACTGGCAATTTTCCAGACTGAGAAGTAGGAAGAACTGCAGCTTCAAGCAAGGGAGGTGGGGGTCACCATGGAAATAATGTTAGCCTTTGTCATGGTTGTTTCTTCAAGGTAAAGTAGGCCTAGATTCCCATCATCCACATCATTGTCTTAAGATGTCTGATTCATTTCATTAAAAAGAACTTTGCAGTCTTTCTCAACACCCTTGTTCAACCAAAACACTTTTGATGTTAAAAACCAGTGACTGCACAGAAACATTTAAAAAAAAAACCCTTCCTGACAACCTTGAAACACCACTGATAATCTTGGGTTTTATTAGATTTTTCTCCTGCCCCTCCCCTAGAATGGAGTTCATGGGTTTGTAGATTTGCCAAGGTGGTGTCTATCAAGAGGATATGCCTGAACAAATGTGATGCGCTGCTTTCTTGCAATGCAACTTTGAAAAAGAAGGAGCTCTTGCAAAAGCTAGATAAGAAATCTTTAGGGTGATGGAAGACCAGAAAGCCAGAGAAGCAGAATTGAAGTGCAGGCACCTATAAAATGCTCCATAAAAATCTGACAGTGCAAAAATGCATGGTGAAATCTCTCCATGATTAAAACATTAATCCCACTAATAACTGCCCATCTGTTTTGAGGATTTGCCATGGGCCACATAGAGTTTCCTCTGCTTGTAGCTCATCTATGTGTCCTTTCAATGTATAAAGAGGATTAATAAAGGTAGTTCTTCCTGGCAATCCCACGGTTTTTTTGTTTCAAATGAGATATCTTTGAATCTTCAACATCACAATATGAGAGCCAACTGCATGGGAACATTCTGCAAATGGCGGCAGCACAGACACTCCTGAAGAGGGAAGAAAATGGTGGGCGTGAGCTGTTGAGAAACTGGAAGTGAGAGCTATTTAAACTCGAATGGGAAAAATAAAACACTTCCTGTTGGCAGAACCAAGACAAAATTACTTGACCCCATCTTGGGGGGAAAGAATTGCTAATTTAGCGTTATCTGAAAAACCTGGGTTGAACAGAAATAAAACGTCCTGAAGTTGTGTTGAGGGGAAAAAACTGTGCAAAGTTCTTCCCCAAAATGCTTTTTGCTGACCTCAAGACATTTGATTTGTGCTGTGCAGAAAGGGCCATAGTCCAATGTGCAAAGGAGCTAAGAAAAAGGCCCAGCAAAGGGCAGGCAAGTGGTAGCTATATAGGGCTGTAAGGTTAGAGACCCTTCCAGCCCTTTTGTATCACCTTTCATTAGACTGATACTCTCAGAGCTAATTCTGCCTCCTTAGAAGTTCCTCTCTGTGTCCTTTGCTGGCTTGCAAGGAAGCCGCAGGCTATCCCTTGGCTTTTCTGCACAATTAATTTAAAACATTTTGAGGCAGGAAATAAAATATTTCCTCCATGGAGTTCCACATAGTTTTTACTCCAAAACATTTTATTTCCAGCCTTAAAACATTTTAAATAAGACCCGTTGCAGGAGGGACGTCCTAGGGCATTCCCAGGAGGTAGATGAAGCCTTTGAAATCTCTAATCTTTCATTACATTGTTTATTGCTAACATGGAGCTATTAATTGATTCACACTCAACTAACTGACGGAGATGTTGTTAACCAGATGACAGGGTTAGCCATATCCCTGGCATGGTTGGCCCATTACTAGAGAACTGACCTTCAGTGAATGAACTTAGCTTGAAACACAGAAGTCTCATATAGCTTTTTAGTTCCCGGCAATCAGAGGCGGAATATAATTCAGTGGTGGAGCATGTGCTTGCATACAGAAGGATCATGTTCAACCTTTCGCATCTCTACTCTAAAGTGATCTCAGGCAACAGGTGATGGGAAAGACCATAGAGAGCTGTATTGTCGAAGGCTTTCACGGCCGGAATCACTGGGGTGCTGCGTGGTTTCCGGGCTGTATGGCCATGTTCTAGCAGCATTCTCTCCTGACGTTTCGCCTGCATCTGTGGCTGGCATCTTCAGAGGATCTGATAGTCTATCAGATCCTCTGAAGTCTATCTGAAGATGCCAGCCACAGATGCAGGCGAAACGTCAGGAGAGAATGCTGTTAGAACACGGCCATACAGCCCGGAAACCACACAGCACCATAGAGAGCTGTTGCTACTAAGGTGGTATTAACAATATTGAGCTAGATGGATTCAGGATGAGGCAATGTCCTCTGCACGGCAGGGCACCACAATTCCTCGAATGGAAATTGAGCACAATTTTTCCGTCACAGAAGCAGATCTGCTAAACTCGGGGACCCACCAAGACAAAACTCGCAAGGCCAACAGCACAACCTCAGCCTGCCAAGTTATCATCAGCCTTTTTGTTTTTACTGCAACAAGAACTATCATAAACAGGAAGTCCACAGTGGTTAACCTGGTAGTCACCAATGGTGCAATCTGCCTTAAAGAAAACACCCTTTCCTCCATTTCTTTTGCCCTAGTTTTTTGCATTGTAAATATTACTCATAAAAAGATATGGCACGGCATAGCCTAAGAAAACATTACTGAAGGAAGATAACACAGTGTGATTTCCCAACACTGGTACCAAGCAAAGCAAGGTAAGAAATATCAGACTGAATCATGGCACCTTTGAAAGGATATGGTCAGTGGTGGGATTCAAATAATTTAACAACTGGTTGTTTACAAGCACCATTTTAACAACTGGTTCTGCTGAAGTGGTGAGAACCTGCTGAATCCCACCACTGGATATGGTGAAAACAATGGCCAGCAGAGAGCATGACACTTCCACGCATACCATAAATGACTGTTCGGTAAACACCCGTCAATATTTCTCGTATCATTTCCCTGTTTACTTTTGACTCTTTTATTTTTGTTTTTCAAAAAAAGCGAGGGCAATGTTTCCAAACGGAGTTTTATGGCTGAGTTTTCAACACACACGGCATCCTATAAAATCAAGCTGGACTCGCACCCCACCCATGGCACCGTCCCAGCATTCCATGTGTCTTGCTTTTTATAATAATGATGCTTGGTAGCTGATCCTGTTCCAGCCTCCAACATTACGGAACTTTCTTCTGTGGGAGATTGAATCCACGATGCAGAATTTCCTGGAACAAAGCAGAAGAGGAGAGAGAGGTCTAGAGATTCCACACAGAAATGCACCTAGACTCAAGGGTGTGCCCGTCCATTTTTTTTTAAAAAGCCAAGGACAGTGTTTACTATTGAGCATTGGCACATTTTTAACCGGGCATTAACCCCCTTCTATGGCACCCTTTCCACGACCAACAGGCAATTTTTTTAGGGGTCATTCAGGTCATATATGATAGATGAACCCTTACAGACTCATTCAGCAATGAATAGGGTTGCCAACTTCCACAGAGTTCAAATTGTAAAAACCAATTTGCGCCACAAGGCTGTAAGTGCTGATATGCTGTTCTAAATAAACAATTTATCTCAAATAAATCAAATTTTCTCTTGTATGATTTCAAAATCCCAGTCATTATGTATTATAATAATCCTTATAAACATCAAGTCATAGCCCGTATTTGTTAAACCAATTCATGCCTTGAATAACATCTCAGGTATAATACCTTTTGATCAGATGATATTTTAACAATTGTAACCTCAAACACAAAATTTTACTTTCAACATATAACATGTATTTTCAGGCTGATCAATCATCCAATAAGGTATGATCTCGAACCTTCTTCTTAATGGCGCAATCACAATGAACCCACTCTGCAGCAGTGGCGTAGTGGTTAAGAGCAGGTGCATTCTAATCTGGAAGAACTGGGTTTGATTCCCTGCTCTGCCGTCTGAGCTGTGAAGGCTTATCTGGGGAATTCAGATTAGCCTGTGCACTCCCACACACGCCAGCTGGGTGATCTTGGGCTAGTCACAGCTTTTCGGAGCTCTCTCAGCCCCACCCACATCACAGTATGTTTGTTGTGAGGGGGGAAGGGCAAGGAAATTGTAAGCCCCTTTGAGTCTCCTTACAGGAGAGAAAGGAGGGAGGGGTATACATCCAAACTCTTCTTCTTCTCTTCTATTCAATCTTAGATTACATCTGAGTCTCCTATATTCTTACATGCATGTGTCAAAATGTTTGCTACTGTTTCCAGGGACTATCTTTACGTTGCTTTCTCTGATGCCATAGTCTCGACCTCACAGGAATGCGGTCTTGTGGTCTCCTGAAATTGCAACTGATCTCTAGGCATTAATGACCACCTGAATTAAATGGTTGTTTTGAAATAAATGGCAATATATATCATTGAAGTTCCTTCCTGCACCAAACTGTGCCCTCCTCAGGCTCTGCCCCCAACATATCCAGGTATTTTCAGACCTGGATCTGCCAGCTCTGATAATGAAGCCTATTTTGTGTGCCCAGCTACCCCAAGCCAAGGGGAGCTAGTGTGAGCCAAGAAGAAAGGCAGGGGACAAATATTTAAATAAAGAGAGATTTATTTTAAAATCTTGACAGAGTAGCCAGCACAACATTAATCTGTTTCACTTATGGCCCTCTGTGGAAATAGAAAACAAACACATCAGGAAGAAATATTCTAGCCTAGCATTTTGCCTGCTGTGTTGGTTTCTGCCCTGACCTGCATGGCCCAGCTATCTTGATCAGATAATATCATGGAATCTAAGCAGGGTCAGCCTGGTTAGTATTTAGATGGGACATCACCAAGGAATACCAGGGTCATGGTGCAGAGGAAGGCGATGTCAAATGACCTGTGTTTGTTTGTTGCCTTTAAAACCCTATACTGTGGCATGATGTCTCTTTCCAACAGCACCATTGGTGAAAAGGCCATTCAAGATTCTTGGCACATTTTAAAATGGGATCCACTGCCTGTTGTCTGAAGCAGGACAATCCATTCCACTATTTTACCATGATGCCTTTTGTTCCCCTTCATATGCGTAAAGACCTCTAAGTGCCTCATTAAGACACATCTTTTCAATCTAGCTGTTTCCTGATTAGCCTACCAATTCCATCTGTTTCCTCAACAATACACTTGATCTTAGCCAAAAGGCCGAGAGTGGAGACTCTTGCTCACATTATTCTTGACTGTCCGAGATGTGTGGGCATTAGGAATTTCTCTCCCAGCCTGGCCCTAGACAAATCTGAAAGTGACTCTGACTGTTCTGCTGTGGAGCTTCTGTTAAACAACACAGATGTCATGTTCTTGGAAAAAGTAGCAAAATTTCTTTTACAAGTGACAGAACTTTCTAAGTAATGTATACTGCTATATACAGTCTTCCTGTCTACGCTTTGAATGTACTCTTGATTTGTATTTCAAAAATGTCTGGCAATGCTCTAGAACCTATTTTTAAATGCCAAATAAAGGTGGTGGTGGTTGTTGTTGTTCCTTTACAATATATCTTGTCTTTGTTCAGATTTTAAATTTGCAGGCAGGGCCTGGTTTATATTTAGTTTCTGAGAAGTGCCACCTGGGCTTTTGATGAATAAGTGAATTGTCAAGTGACACTGTGGACCTTTCCTCCATCTGAGGGAAGCATCTCAGACCTACTTCACACTTTGCTTTCCCCAACACTGGGATAGAATATTAAGTCTGAATAGAAGAGCAAGGGTTTCTTGCTATTGGTAAACCAACTAGGACTATCTGCTTCTGTTGCCTTCCCAGTACATGGGCCCCAGGGAAACAGATTCATCTTTCTGGGGGGAAATGCTAGAAAAAAATAATAAACTGCCCACAAAATGGCTGCCAGATGTATAAACAATGGTGTTGATATTCAAGGGAGGCAACTATACCAGCTTCTTTTTGGAACTGATCTACTGAAGTTGTGGAAAGTGATGTCAAGTTATAGCCAACTTATGGTGACCCATAAGGTTTTCAAGACAAGATACAGAGTGGTTTGCCATTGACTGTCTCTGAGTAGCAGCCCTGGACTTTCCTCAGAGGTCTTTCATCCAAGTTCTAGCCTGGGCTGACCTGCTTAGCTTCTGAGATTTAAAAAGACCAGGCTAGACTAGTCCATCTAGGTCAAGGCATCTAGTGAGCACCCACATGTTAACCGAGGCTACCAAGAGTGACCCAAGATGTGTTCTTCCAACACATGTTATTCAAGATAGCCTTGAGGCATAATGCAGATTGGCAGAAGAGGTCAGCCCATCCTTTAGAGCAAATATAGTTCTCTGAAGATTCTGATTCTGAATTGAGTGACAAGATTTATAACAGTCTGAGCCAAGTGCAGAAGCTGTTGGCCCTGTAACATCTTTACTGGGAGTGTTGTCCTGGCATTGGGATTGCAGCCATCGTGCTGACTAATTGAAGCCAGCTATTTCATTGTCATAGCAAATCAAGGTGAGCAGAGCTGCAAAACACTTCAATAGCCCCTGTATTTCTTCATTACAGGTGTCAATTGCTCCCATAAAACCACTTTAATTTCAGTGTCATCCTAAGCAGAATTACACCTTTCTGAGCCTATTGAAGTCACTGGGCTTGGAAGGGGTTATCTTTGCTTAGGATTACACTGTTTGCCACTTTCAGGTGAGGCAAATTCCAGCATTTGACTGTAAAGATAATTTTCAAAGTATGACACTCTTGCCAGAGCCCCGAAACCACCACTAAGAAAGCTAAATTGTTCCTTCTATTCAAACAGGGTATTGTTGCCAGCACAGTAGCAGAAAAACTAGATGGACTAGATGGTTTACTAAAATGTATCTTTTTACCTATTTCACATCTCAATTTGTTGGACCAACAGTTCAACGTGACTTTAGTATGACCTCTCATAAGCACTAAGCATATTCTGTTTACAACCCCAGGTTTTAAATTTGCTCAATCAACATGAATGATCAACAAAGTATCATTCCAAATTTTATAGGGTTGGGTTCTTCTAACGACTGCCAGAACAATCATCACTTGTTGTTCAGTAATTCTTTGAATGGCACAAACACAAGACTGGACACGGAAAACATTCTAGCAGAAGGACCACTTTAACAACGAACATTTCTTACAAGCCGGCCAGCCTAATATTTGTCTCACACAAATTAGTAGATACAGTAATCAAAGATAGAACTGTTAGGCACATAGAGGAATAAACCCTGCTGGGGGGAAATCAGCTTGTAATCTATAAAGGAAAGTCTTACCTCACCTACCTTTTGACTTCTTTGAGAAAGTGAACAGGCATGTAGGTAATGGTGACTTGGGAGATATTATATACTTGGATTTTCAAAAGGCTTTTGACAAGGTGCCTCACCAAAGACTTCCAAGTAAGCTCTCATGGGATAAGAGGACAAGTCCCCTTAGCCATAAATCCTCTTATGGATTAAAAATTGGTTAAAACAAGAATAAGGATAAATGGACAATTCTCACAATGGAGGGAAACAAGCAATGAGGTTTCTAAGGATCAGTACTGGGGCTGATATAATTTAGTTTGTTCATAAATGATCTGGGATTGGAGGTGAGTAGTGTAGTGTTGTTTACAGATGACACAAAATTATTTAGGTTGGTGAAAACCAAGAATGACTGTGAAGAGCTCCACAAATCGTGTGAGTGAGTGACAATGTGACAAATGATAAGTGAAAGGTAATGCATATTAGGACAAAAAAATCGCAACTTCATGTATAGGATAATGGGGTCTGAACTTGCTGAGATTGAGAGAGGGAAAGATCTTGGGGACGTTATAGGATAACACAATGAAAATGTCAGCCCAGTATGCAGCAGTGTTGAAAGAGGCAAACTCTATGTTAGGAATTATTAGAAAAAGGATTGAAAACAATATGGCCAATATTATAGTGCCCCTGTATAGATCTGTTGTGTGGCCTCTTTTGGAATACTGTGTTGAGTTCTGTTCATCGTATCTCAAAAAGCACATTGCAGAACTGGAAATATAAAGAAGGCGGCAACCAAAATGATTAGGCGGTTAGAGTACCTTCCCTCTAAGGAAAAGCTGAAGAGTCTGGAACTTTTCTGAAGAGAAAAGATGACTAAGAGGGGAACATGATAGAGATTTATACTGCTATGCACAGGGTGGAGACAGTTGACAAAGATAACTTTTTCTCCATCTCCAAAATCAATCAACCTGATGGGCAGTAGATTCAGGACTGATAAAAGAAAACACTTCTTCACACAGAGATTGATTAAAATGTGGAATTTGCTGCCAGATGATGTAGTTTTAGAATGGCATTAGATAAATTCATGGAGAATAGGCCTATCAGTGGCTACTAGCCATGGTGACTAAAGAGAACCGCCATGTTCGGAGACACTAAACCTCTCTATCTCAGTGCCAGGAGGCAGCATCAGGCCTCTATGTCCTGTTATTGGACCTCTAAAGGAACTGGTTTCCTACTCTTTGAGACAGGGTGCTGGACTAGATGGACCACTGGTCTGATGAAGCAGGGTTCTTCTTATGATACTCCTACACTAAGTTTTTAAAAAGTCCCGCTCCTGGGATGAGTCATTCCACCAATGATAGGGCACCAAGGTTCAGTTTAGTCAAATGAGGATTAACATTTTTTCCAGTAAGGGATGAGGCCAAGTTTGGGGCATTTATTATTAAATTCCACAGGCATCTACAACCCACTGGGGCAAAGGGATCAATGCTACAGTCATCATCCCAATGGCCGACTTTTATCTGAGAAGATTAGGTGCAACAATCAATTGAGAAACTCAACGAGATAACCTTATGAAATCTACACAGATATTCAGAGCAATAAATTCTGAGAGTGCAATCTCTGCAAACATACCAAATCCTTTGAAAAGAGCTTGATGAATCTAGGAAGCCCTTCATTTCTCAGTCTATGCACAAGTCAGAGAGCACTGGAGTTAACTATGCAGAATTGCTTTAAAAGGAAGGAAGGAAGCTGGGGAACCAATGCCACACGAATCAATAAAAGAACAAAAATGAGACTATTTTCAATGGCAATACTAAAGGAAGAATAGGATTTCCCACTAAGAAACATCTAATAAATGTTATTCATTTTACAGAGATTTAGAGGCAGGCAACGGCAGACGACTTCTGTTCATTTTTTGGCTTGAAAACTCTATCTGTCACCATAAATTGGCTGTAATTTGATGGCACTTTCCATCACCACATCTATAACTGATTAACAGTGGCAGAGCACCAAGGGGGCGGTGCGGTGCATTGTGCACCGGGCGCACGCCTGGGGGTGGAAAATCACCCCTGGGCCCTTCCCACACTTACCTAGGTTCCTTTTCTTTTTAAAGTACTTTTTGAGGCGGAAAAAAGCGGCCTATTTACAGTTCAGGCTAAAAACTGCCTGAGGAACTACAGTTCCCAGGAGACCTTGTGGGAAGAGGGGCAGGGGGCACCATGGGGGCACCATAGGGGGACTGTGGGGGGTATGGGGGTGAAAAAAACACACTTTGCACCGGGTGCAGTTTGGCCCAATTACGCCTCTGCTGAGTTATCAGACAAAACAAAAATGGGTACTCTTCTAAGAAATGAAATCCCTAAACTAAGAAGAGGAAAACCAATTAAAACATGTACAGGGCAATTCTAAGAAGACTTCCCTGGGAATAAACTCTACTGAGTAGATCTCAGAAGGATTCTGAGTAGGTTGGCTTAAGGTTGCTTGGTTAATTCCTCTACTTTGAAAAATCAGGAGGCCCAGAAAACTATGCTAACTTTAAAAAGAATCACCAAGTCCTAAAAGATTTCCCATTCAAAATCTGTACAGCATTTTCTGCATTTTGATAGTTCCTTTAAACGATCTGTTTATTGTGGTTGGACCACATTTCAGTTAGCCACCGTGCAGGCTGAACAGGGCTGTTGTGCTGCCACAGCAACATTCAGCACTGAGGAGGCTCAGAGCAGGGGCTGTGCTAACAATAGTTTAGTAGGGAATAATTCAAAAGATACCAAGTTCATGGGAGAGTCCAGAGCAGTGTCCATCAAACCTGGAGTCAAAAGCCAAGAAGGTACACAGCAGCAAGGAGAAGCCAAGAATCAAGGTCAACAAGCCAGTGTGTAGTCTGTCAGGGCCTGAAGACAACAGTGGAATGCAGGCAAAGTGAGGAAAAATACACTTTGCAACCACAACTGCAGTTTCTGCCAAAGGCCTTTTATTCCTCAGAGATTCTTGCATGGAACTGCTCCTGCAAAGAATCTGGGTAATGCCTAGCCTGTAATCTTGCTGAGCAGAGCCTCTCCTTTAAGGCCAGTCTCAATCTCCGTCTGCAACACTCACTTACGTCTGGAGACCCAGAGCTACTGGTATCTTCCTTTGGCCCCTTCCGCACAAAGTACAGTGGGTTACAGCCGGGGTAAAGCAAACCGCATTGCCGTCAGGGTATTCACATGTCTCTGTGCAGGCAGCGAATGGAGCCCAAGGAGGCAATGCAGGTTGCTGTCACACTTTCACATGAAGGCACATTTTTTCCCACTCACCTCCCTCCGCTGCATAGCTGCAGGGCCAGGCAGGCATGAACCTCTATAGCCATGCTGCCGCCCCTATGCCCCTGCATAGCTTCACAGTAGAGATGTGGAAACTGGGGGGAAAGGGAAACGCAGTCAAGTAATGCGCTTCTCGGGGCAGCCGTTTGCTCACGAGTGGTTGCTACCCGCATTAAAATGAAAGAATCGCAGAAAGTGCAATTCTTGAAAAATCCGGGTTGGGAGGAAAACGCAGGGCAGACTTGCATTACAAGCAAGAGCCATGCAAAGTTCCCCCCCCCCCAACCCGGGGTTTTATTGACCTGTGCAAAAAGATCCTTAGTCCTGTTAATTAGCTCTGAGCATGTGCTGGTTCAGGCTCTACTGATTCAGCTGGTGCCTCTTTGCGAGGCTCCGTTAATTCTTCCTTGAATTAGCTGTCTGCTGCAGCAGGAGGGGCCATGACAGACACCTCTTGGAATAATGAAAACATTTCTTCAATGTATTAAAAAAGTAAAGCTCCTTCTCACTCCACCTCATATCACCTGACATTTCCTTTTGAACCTAGATGATAGCTTGCTAGTGTAGGTGAAATAAATATATCGCCTATACTAGTAAACTGTCATCTAGGTTCAAAGGGATATAGAGAGAGTGATCAAACTTGTGTTTGATCAGTTTATTTTTCTCTCTAATTCAAAACAAACTATTTAATGAACTACTGTAGCCTAAATAAAGTGTATATCTTGGTATTACCAGACACTGAGAAAGCATTTGACTGTTTAGAATGCCTATTTTTATTCAGTGTGTTTTTGGATTTGGGAAGTTTCAGAGGGTAGCTGTGTTGGTCTGGAGTAGAACAACTAGATTCAAGTCCAGTAGTTTCTTAGGTCCCTTCCGCACATGCAGAAAAATGCACGTTCAATCCAGCTTCACGACTGTTTGCAAGTGGATTTTGCTATTCCGCACAGTAAAATCCAGCTGCAAAGTGGATTGAAAGTGCATTGAAAGTGCATTATTCTGCATGTGTGGAAGGGACCTTAGAGAGCAATAGATTTTTGAGGCATAAGCCCTTGAAAGTCAAGGTTCCTTTCATCAGTTTTCTTGATGGCCGTAAACCTGGATTTGGAAAGTTTCTCTACTGATTGTGCCAATTAATTAACTTTATCATAAATCTGAAACTTTTAAAATAATTAACAATTAATCATAATTTTAAGGTATTGTCTATTTCTATACCACAAGAATAGCCTGGTGTACCTATTGTTTGCCTTGTTTTGTGTACATCGGAGACAGCCTACTAAATGAAGACATATGTCTTGGGGATAAGAGAAAGAGCCAACAGACTTTTCAAAGCTTGTATTTATTCATGAACTCAATATGTTACATTGATATGATGGAGATCATTCTTTCTGTAGTAAATATAATATTTATATGATATTTGGGGGGAAAAATTTAACCTCCCCCCAAAAAAAGAAACTAGTTTATTTTGGAACAGAATGGGGTGGAATCCTACCTTGAAAACTGAATACAGGACCTATGTACACTGGTTGATAGGAAAGCCAGAGAGGCCCATCCTATACCCTACTGGCCCTCTCCTTCCAACTCTAGTGCCTTTCTTCATCTTTTACCTCTCACTTATCAGCGTAACTGTCCAACAGAGCACCAATACAGTACTACAAGTTCTTCCTTTCAAAAAATGTAAAGGTTCCCTGGTATAACTGTTAGGCAATATTTTTTTTCAAACAGTTTCCGCCGAGATCAGATCACGTATAAACTTTTTTTTTCCTGTTAGGAACTTGTCTAATTCAAACAATGCAACTGATATTTTTCTTTTCTCATAAGAGAATGGCTGAAACTGCCAATCTAGAATAATGCTTATTACGATTTAAAACTCTTTCTGCTTTACTAGTCAATGCTGTGAATTCTTCACAGACAATAAAGTCAGCTTTTTATATCATTTGCGCCAAGAAAACTAATATGCCACAAGGAAAAATCAAGGGTATCTTTATGACAGAGGAAGACAATGTTGAACACCTGTTTAAGCTACAAAAGTGACCACGAAGACTAGGGACAGCTGGACACTACGTAATATGAAATAGTCAACACGGTTATATTCGTAAGATAACATATGGGTAAACTGCAAGCAGAAAAACTCTAAACATTTCTTAATGGCATCAGCCAAGGTCAATTCCTGGGGTCATTCTTATTTTCATTTGTCTTTCTTAAATTCAGCAAACATCCCAGTGCTTCAGTTTATCCTTCATTATATGATTTTTAGTGCCTCGGTTTCAACTTACATCTCATGTGTCCTGGAAAGTATAATTACATGAGACCCCCATCCAAAAAAGCAAGACTAAGGAGGAGGAGAAATTTAAACAGACCTTAGCTCCCCTAGCACAGTATCAAGGATGTATAGATTGTATATTTCCTAGAGGTAATCTGATTCAACTTGCTTTCTTGAAGATGGTTTTACAAGACTCAAAACACGTACCAAATTCATCTATATTATTAGAATGTACCACAAAGAGAAAACAAGGAAGACTAGCTGTGCATCCCACTAAACAAAATATTAGAGATTGCAAAGGCCAATTCTTTCACTGCCAGAATACATGGCTATAAATACCAGATTGAGTCTTTTTTTTTGTCCTGAGAATGTCATAACAAAATAATACTTCCAGGAACAGCACAGAACATAATACAAACATGACACCACATAAAATGCTAGTAAAGTCAGTTAACAAAATAAAGTTAATCACACATACATCGAAATGCCCTCCAGTGGGGAGTGTTCCTAAAGTGTTTTATGGTGCACTCCTACACAAAGTTATATCCTTTCCATCCTTCTTACGCTTAATGATGCCAGAGGACTTTAAAGGAGCAACTCTGCTTAGGATTGCAAAGTTAGAAAACTGTTTTTCCCTGATTTCACTTGCCATAGTTTGTAGCACTAATATCTACACCAGGAGTGGCTAACCTATGGTGCTTCAGATGTTCATGGACTACAATTCCCATCAGTCCCTGCCAGCATGGCCAAAAGTATACCAGATGTATTACTGCACACATAATGCACATTTTGAATGAGTGGATTTTTAAAAAATATTCAGTAGACATAAGTTAAATTGGAAGATGTCTGGGAAAAAGAAGAAACCCTACTAGCAATGATTTCATATGATCTTTGTGGGATGATGAGTGCAACTGTGCAAACCAAGATCCTCCTCTCATCCTCATAAAGGGTCCCAACTGCTACCCCTCCCTGGATGCATGACATATTTTCCAAATCCAAAACCTTTATTAGGCATAAAACCGGTGTAACATGACATATTTTATGAATACCCTCTGGGAACTGCCTCGTCCATTCCTTTGTCCAGTCTGAGTTTTCTGTCAAAGCGTGGATTAGGATTAGGATTAGCTTGATGATGAAAAGGAATGGTCTGAACTCGCAGTAGTCTTGAAACAGTCAAACACCACAATTATACTTTGTGCAAACCAGTGCTGGAACACGTAGTAGAAACAGAAGGCATTTGCAGCGTTGCACCAGAAGAATGCTCAGGAACACCAGCAACAAAAGCTCCAGAAAATGAACACCCAGAGAAAATGCAAAACTTGTCCATGAATCACCAGACTGGAACTGACACGCCAATGTTCAGCTGACACTCAGCAAACGTGTTCTCTACCTTCAGCCTCTACTGCCAATCAGTAGAGTGATTCAGAAACCAGCATGTTACATAGACTGACTTTTTTTCAGATAGAGATAGCAACCTACAATGGGGCAGAATAATCCCCAGGTGCCATCAGAAGTGGTTGACAATGTACTCGCCACCTCGAGGCAGGAAGTTCACAGAAAAACGTTAGTAGTTAATGGCTATAGTTGAATGATGTGGTTAGTGTGCTTAAGGAGAAAAAGGGAAATGTCTGAAATGTAATCTTAATTAAGTGGTTGAACAGGGAAAGGAGGAAAGGAGGAAGGACAGGAGGAAGATAGTAGAGGGAAAGACTGGGAGAGCTAGGGAGAGCTAGGAGCAGATCCCAAGAAGGAACTGTTTGCTTGTGCTATTGCAGTTCAATAAATAGCTTGTTATACCAATACCTGAAGTCCCTGGCTTTAATTAGGCAAGGGGTGTGAAGAAGCCAAACCACCTCATCAGAGTATCTGGTGCAGATGCTCATACACTGTTTACCATCCTTGCAAAGTTTAATGGAGTGTATTGTCGAAGGCTTTCACGGCTGGAATCACTGGGGTGCTGTGTGGTTTCCGGGGCTGTATGGCCGTGTTCTAGCAGAATTCTCTCCTGATTTAATGGAGTGTCTTTCTGGAGACAGCAATGACTTCTAGGGCATGATTTTCAGATCCAGGCTGGTGCAGCTGGGCACCAAGGTTTCAGGATTTACTTTAGGGATCACTGGTGTGCCCAACGTTGGCCTGTAGAATGAAAGCGGGAAAGCTTGGTGCCCAGCTGCACCAGCCTGGATCTGAAAATCATTGTGGAGGTGCATATTTGGGGATAAAGCAATTTAAGGATCCTGTAGTTTTATTTTGGTGTGATTATTATCAAGCTGTGTTTCGATCCTCAAAGAAGGCTGGGGTCATGCAGTGGGTTAGGTCAGGTCCCGAAATGTTTACAATTTAATGTTTTGTTTAAGGCTAATCACATGCCAGGCCTCGCTAACAATGTCGATGCACTGTCTTGATTTTGGGAACAGAATCTTTGAGAGCGGGTTTGATGCATGGACCAAAGCCTGTAGCTGACACCAGCCAAGCAGACAATGATGGCATTATTGGCATTGGGTATGAGAATGGCTTATAAGAGGCAAAGTAAGTCATTCTTGCTTTATCCGCACCCACCCGTCCCAGCTCCTGATCTGGCCTGGCAAGCCAACCCCCACCCCCCCATGCCAATCTGTACTGGTGAACCTGTTGTGGGATTGCCATCTGAGGCAACTACCTCCTCCTCCAGAGCCATTCTGGGCCAGTGAGTCTATTGCATGCTCAATAGCCAAGGCAGACACCATCCCAAGTGCTGATCTGAGATGGTAAGCCTGCTGGGGAATCACCAGCCAAGGCAGCTACCACGATTCTGGCCTGACCAAGTCACATTTATGTCATATCCAGCCCTTGTAACAAATTCGTTCAGTACCTCTCCATAGAATTTTCAAGGCAAGAGATACTCAGAGGTCGTTTGCCCAGGGACAGAGCGAGGGGGAAGTGCGCCCGGTGCACCCCTCCAAGTCATCAGAACACCTTGTCCCACCACACCTCCACCACGTCCCCCCCCACGCCTCCACAGGGCGCCCACCCAGTGCATCGTGCACCCCCCGTCCCCTTGGCGCTACGCCTCTGGGTTTGCCATTGCCTTCTTCTGCATCATGACCGCGGTATTCTTTGGAAGTCTACTGTCCAGGTCCAGCCCTGTTTAACTTTAAAGATCTGATGATATCAGTCTAGCCTGGTTTATTCAGGTCAGGGTGGAATTTGTCTAATCCCTTTTAAAAGCAGTCCACGGCATTGACCATCTCCACATCTAGGAACAGTGAATGCCATCTTAGGCAAAAGCCCCTATTTGTCAGTATAAAGCAAATCTCCATAACCCCAAATATAGGAAACTCCTGCTTATTACAGTAGTCAGCAGACAGCGAGGACTTTCCATGCAACAGGAATTTACTGTAGATTTTATGTTATTACCCTGGGGGACTCGCTCATTCCCTGCACCTCATTTCCATTTTTACATTGAAAATCTGGATTGTAAAATTTACTACATTATACATAGAGTTTAAACTCGCAGCCATTAGACTCTTACAACTCTACTAATGTTACTTTTATAGGTGCTGGCTACGGTCCTAGTTTACCATTTCATCAAAGGAAATAACATGCAGCCATCAGTCATCATCCAAAATGTGTGATTTAAGCAATAAGGTAAACTTTTCATTAGAGGGTTTTACCCCCTCTCTCAACAGCCAATGGCAACAGAACTATACTTTGTGCCACCACACTGTAATGAGGCTCTCCAGTGGTTTGTGGAATTGTTTTAATTTACTTTGTCGTATGCGCATACATGTATGCACACTTTTGCTGGGGCAAAGTTAGTACACCAATGGGGATGGGCTCAACCCCTAAATGAGCAAAAGATCCTGAATGTGCTCCATTGTGCTGCATTCCCAACTTCACCTATTTTGCCCCTGGTGTCCCCCTGGTTACCTCACTTTCAAAACACAAAGTCAAAATAGCATTTAAAACCAGAACAAATAAAACTATGAAGCATTCCCATAGGAAAAGCCTACAGATTCAGTGATCTCCCTGTGCTAGGCTTCTCCTTAGCCCATTCCACACAAGCCCCTGAAAAAGTTTTGCAAACTTTTCCAAAACATTTTCGAAACCTCCCATTTGCCCACACTCACCCCCTCGAAAATGCTTCCTGGCCGCCATTTTGTGGTCATACCATTCTTGTTAGATTTGCAGCTACGAAGCTTCAAAGCCTCGTGCTGTGATTCTCTCAGGGTCATGTTGACGTAACTATATAGTGAGGTAGACACAACCCACCGAAATAAAAAAAACTGATGGAAATACAGTGTGAGACAGCTGACATGAGCTCAGAAAATGGCACTGACAAGAAAGTGCGGAGACTGTGGATAGGCATGGAAAACATTTTAAAGAGATCGTACAGCAAATGAAAATATTTTCAAAATAGAATTGCTAGGGAACAGGATGCAAGTAAAACATTTTCAGGCAGGAAATGAAACGTTTTGGGCTAAAAACCATGCAGAACTCCATGGAGGAAACGTTTTATTTCCTGCCTTTATTTGGTTTGTATGGAATTGGCCCTCCTTTCCCTCACCAAATGGTAACGTTTTCCTGGGATCACAGGACTTGTGTGGAGTAATAACTGTGTGGATTAGTGGCCTACAGAGACAAAATAAGGTGAGAAGGTGCTTCTGTCTCATATCTCCTTCCTCACTGCAGCCCACCATCCCATGTGGCTATTACTCCATGCAGGTCCCATGACCCCAAGAATGAACTTTCACAGGACTGGATAGGATTGCTGCAGTGAAGGAAGAACTAGGAAAATCCACAACTATCATCACTTTCTTCTGAAACATCAGTGGTTCCAACTCCAGAACAATACTTATTTGGCTGATGCTACTTTTCCTACATGGTGTTGTCTTAATTCTGTCATTTTAAAGTAGCATAAATTCAATTTAGTACCAGCCCAAGAAAATCAATAGCATATCAAGGACAGACAACTGGGTGGTAAAAAGCATTCATTCAACGCCTTTCAAGGAACCAAATTACTATGCCACATAAAGCAAATGTGAAGCAAATTATTTATCTTCTGTTCATCTTAATAGATAAGTAGCTGTTCTTAAAATGGGACGGTGGTGGTTGTGATGATGATGCTTATGCCACATTTTGAACTAAATGAGTTTTCCTGGTTGTCTTCAAGGGTAGTCACGTTACAGTAGTCCAACTGCAGGTTTACAAACACATGAAATAGTGTGACCCAGTCAGATGAGTCTATGGCCCCTTCCGCACAGGCGGAATACGGTGGCCTGGGGACAGCAAAAATGCCGTCCCCAGGGAGCCGTTTGCTATCAGGGGCGAGCTGCTTCGCGAGTCACAGGCCGCTTCCAAAGCAGCGCGAAAGCCACTCATTTTCCAACCCTCACTTTCTGCCCAGCCTGCAGGTTTTTGGAAAATGGCGGCTTGGAGCCCACTGGCTGTGCGTAATGGCAGCGGCTCCACGGCGCCTTCCTCCCCCCATGTTCCTGGGCGACCTTATCTATCGACTCAGTGGCCGTCTGGCGTTGTCAATATCATCGAGGCCTGGGGACACGCCTCTGCTCTGGGCGACTCGAGCGATTGGCGCAGGGCAGGGGGGGTGTCCTCCTGGCCTCGGCGACGCGTCGTGGAGGGGTCGCGAGGGACAGGTAGGTTTTCGCTTCTGATGACGGGCGCAGAAGCTCTGCGTAATCAAGAAACCTTGTCCCGGGAGGTTCTGGGACCGTTCATGTGAACGGTCCCAGAGGGGTCGGGTCGGCTTCATCTATGCCGACCCAACCCCTTCCGCCGCCATGCGGAAACGGCCTATGAAAGTAGAAAATTACAGAACCAAATGGAGCTGATAGAAAACACTCTTGGCCATCACACCAACCAGTTTTTCCAAACAGCGAAGCTATATCCATGAGCCCTGCCCCCCAAACCCAAGTTCTTCACTTTCTCTGCCCATCTTCCCATCTTTGATTGGTTACTACATGGAACACTCATCTTTGGCAGTTCTGTGAGGATCACAAGGCCCAACTTGCATTATATGTGAATAAATCTGTTTAGTTCTTCATAAGTGTTTGGAAAATGAAAGGATAGTGATGGCTCTCTAGGCATGCTCCTCACACCTCTCTCCCTTTATTGCTGATAAACAGGAAAGCTCCAGGGACCCCCTAAGAGATGCAGATTCATTTCTGCCAGACCTTATTACGGCAGAAGCTATTTTCAGTGTCAGAGCCCAGCCCTGAAGGCTATAATAAGGAAAAGGGCACTGTTCCTTCAAGGTATGAGAGTGAATTCTTAACCACAGCAGATCAGAGAGTTTTTGCAAAGTGTTCAGGAGGAGAAGATTTCTAGGCAGATTTGGGCCTTGACAGTTCAGTTACCTGCTCAGTTGGCACTCCAGTCTTATCTGCAGGTAAGAAAGGTAAAATGCTTCAGAAATGTTCTCCTGGGACACCAAAGAAGCACTGAGAAGTCAGCACAACAATTAGAGACTCCAAATCTTTATGAGAAACTGGGGATGGGCGGGGGGGGGGGGGGGGGGCTTGGAAGACATCCCTTCAAAATCATTTAGGGTTTTTTGTTAAGCAGTTCCATATGAGGCCGTGCCGTTTTTTCAACCACAGAAGGGCTCTCATCAGAAAACAGCCGGAGTCATGTCACGGAGACAGCTGAAACCCGGCCTTCCACCATTAATAAACGGCTTTGACGGATGGGGCTGTTAGTGTGGCACGTGGCCAGCTCCCCACCACCGCTACCCCACCCTGGTTTGCCCTGTTGGAAAAGGATACAAGCCGAATCAGCTCCAGATCACCTCTCTAGTTACAGCAGGAAGACAATTTCGGGGGCTCTTTCAAACCAACCTCAGCCCAGAACGCCACGTAGAAGGTGGCTCTCGTGCCAGAATGTGGGTTCGGAGGAGCGCAACGTGACAACCACATGAGAGGCCTCGCCGTGCAAGGAAGGCACACCCACTTCCTATTAGATCGTCGCCCACGCAAAATGTTATTTATTTTCCCGAGCCAATGCAACATGACCATCCGTGTTTGAATCAAAAACTCTGTTCATCACACTCTGTCGGGGATTTCTTTGCTCGAACACATTCAGCTGTTTTGCGTGGCTTTGCTATTTTGTTTTCAGAAATATGTGGATGAAAAACAGCCCCCCCCCCCCGAAAATCAAAACCACATTTATTAAAGAGAAACCCAGCATGTGGGTTAATAAATACGTTGTCTTCCAAGTTCATGTTCAGCTGTGTGAACGGGAGAGTGTTTCATGACAACTGGGGATGCTGTGGCCGCGGGGGCAGCAGAGACTGTTCTTTACTCAATGGATTGATCAGTGCCTTTTCAGTGTCTTTTCACCTGGCAGATTTTTCAATTTATTTATTTTGCTATCCATTAACACTACAAGGCTTTAAAGGGTCCCTTTATTAATTCCTAATAGGAAACAGGGAATGTGCTTTTCATTCTTGCTAAAGAGAAATGGAACCAATCTGACTTGCTGTGGAAGAGGGCTTCTCTTCCTGAGCTGTTGGTGGCAACCAAGGTTTTTAGTCATTTTGCTGCACCTCCGCCTTTCGTTGCATTGCCATGTGTTCAGCTGGTCACATGCGTGCCAGTTCTGGAGTCTGCTTTTGTTCCTTGGTCAACAAGTTGGCTTCAGAAACAATAATGGCCCTTCTCCTGCAAGATGGGTCAGGAGTATACAGCGCTCTAGGGGACGGCAAAAACGCTGGTCCCTATAGGGAGAGTGTTTGCTGGTGGCTTTTTGGAAAATGCGGCAGCTTCCAGCCGCTTCGCCGCGGCGAACCGCAGTGGCTGGAAGGCTTCATCCCTCCCCTTCCCCTGGATTCTGATCAACTTACCTTCCCTGTGATTGGTCTCAGGTAAGCCCGCCGAGGCCTGGGGACACGCCTCCCCCGCCCTGCGACTCTGGAGAGGTTGCGCAGGACAGGGGGCGTGTCCCCTGGCCTCGGTGACGCGTCGGTCAGTCACAGGGAAGATACATCTATCGGGTGAAGGCGCTCCATGGCGCCGTCTTCCCTGTCGTTCCCAGGACTGTTTGTGCGAACGGTCCCGGGGGGGTTGGGTTGATGTCATGTATGCCAACCCAAACCCCAGAGTGGCCGTGCGGAAGCAGCCAATGATTAGATTTGAGATCAACAAGATTTTTCAGGTATGAGCTTTAGAGAGTCAACACCCTTCCTCAGATATCTGAGCTTTGACTCTTGAAATCTCATGCTTCCACATTCTTGCTTGCTAGACTTGAATCTAGCTATTCTGCTGTAAATCAACATGGTTCCATCTGATACTATTTCTATGAAACAATCTGTGAGCAGGACCTAGTCAGGTCTAAAGCTATGACTCAACAGTTCCACTGCAGGATTAGCGAAGCTGAACAGAAGCCCATCAGGTTGAGTTGTGGTGGTTTTTCCTGCCAGGTGGGAAACCAGGTGGTCAATTCAGGATTCTTGTTCCTTGAACGATTTGTTGCCTGCATTCCTGTGGGATGGCATCTTCAGAGGTGTATCACAGAGGGAAGTCTGTTACACACTGTGTCCAGACTTCCACTGTGTAACAGACTTCCCTCTGTGGCTCTGGAAGATGCCAGCCACAGATGCAGGCGAAACGTTAGGAACAAGATCCACCAGACCACGGCCACACAGTCCAGAAAACCCACTACAACCAGTGGAATCTGGCTGTGAAAGCCTTCGACAATACATAGCCTATGAGCCTCACTTGCCAGCTGTCTGTGGACAGTGAAAATGAGAGTCTAAAATTAAGAAATTGCCTCTTTTTAAGACATCCCTTAGATGTCTTTTTTGTGCTGTGCAAAATGGACCATGGTTTGTTACTTGTATGCTGTTAGCCACCCTGAGCCTGACTTCAGTCAGGAATGCGTAAGAGATAGTTGGCAGGATTCTGGTTGTTGTGATGGCCATCGCAAATGGCTTGGCCCCCTGGCCATCCAGGCAAATAAAAATTAGCAGAATAAAGTGAAGGCGCCAACCTGCTTGCTAGTGCAGAATCCTACTCTGTTTGATGGTGAAAACATACCTTGGAATGTTCCACTTGTGCTTTCTCTGGGGACATTGCTAAACTAAAATCCTCACAGATGAAAATTGTCAGCACCTCTCCCTCAAGTTTCCCCCCACTTCTACCAAAATAAGCGACCATTCATGCTCTCTTTAAAAAGTTATTGGCTGATTCCGCATGGGCCAAAAACAACGGTGTGAAAATAGTGTGAAAACAGTATAAACCCTTTTACACCGTTTTAAACCCTTTTACACCATTTTCACACCGTTTTCACACTGCTGGTTTTGGCCCGTGTGGAATCAGCCATTGCTTCATAAACAGGATGCCTGCCGCCACCACTCGAATGCTCACCGCTTGCCCGCCCTGCTTGCCTCCCTGGGTCACCTGCCTATCTTGCTCGCTTGTCTGCTGCTCACCTCTCTTGCTCACCAACCCACCACAATTTTTTTTTGGGGGGGGGGGGGGTTGTGAAATTTTGGGAGAGCACAATCAGTACTTGTCCCAGGTGCCATCTCCAGCAGGTACGCCACTGATTGAATCACCTTGTGCCGAGTCGTGTTTTGCCTTTGCAAACCTCAAATAATAGCTACTATGTGTAGAATGTGTAAAACATTCTACTATGTGCAGAACAAAAAGGAGTGGACAAGCAAGGCTCTCCCCCTGGGAGGATGAAAGTTTAGCAATGCCCCCCCCCCCGAGAAAGGACAAGTGGACCATTCCAAGGTATGTTCTCACCATCAAACTGAGTAGGGTTCTGCACTAGCAAGTAGGTTTGCCACCACTGGGTTGGGAAATTTGTGAAGCTGAGGATGGGTGGAGCCTGTGGGTGGCAGGTTTGGAGAGGGCAGGGAGCTCACTAGAGTATAATGTCATAGAGTCTTCCCTGCAAAGCAGCCATCTTCTCCCAGGGAACTGATCCCTGCAGTCGGAAGATCACCCATAATTCTTCGAGAATTCTGGGTGTAATTCTGGGAGAGGCAGTGGCCCACTGGAAGGACTTCTGTTTGGCATGCAGAAAGATCCAGCTTCAATCCATGGCAATGCCAAACAGTCGGTAGTAGATCATTTATTTATTTGTTTGTTTGTTTGTTTGATTTTTAAACCGCCTTCCCCCTAGGGGCTCAGGGCAGTGAACAACAATGATAAAAACAGCTTTAAAACATACCATAAAAACTGATTCGCAATAATAAGAAAAAAACCCAGAACCATATCTCGTCAGATGGCGTCATCCTCCCCCCCCCTACCTTTATGCCCACAGGAGGCCAGATGAAATAGCAGCGATGTTTTTAACCAGGCTGGCCAAACGCCTGGCGGAACAGGTCCGTCTTACAGGCCCTGCGGAAACTCTGCAGGTCCCGCAGGGCCCTGATTTCCCTTGGAAGCCTGTTCCACCAGGTAGCGGCTAGGGCTGTAAAAGTCCTTGTAGAGGCCAGCCTGATAGCTTTAGGGCCAGGGATCACCAGAAGGTCCTCCTCCGTTGAACGGAGGGGCCTAGCGGGGAGATATGGGGAGAGGCGGTCTCGTAGGTATGCAGGTCCAAGGCCGTGAACGGCTTTGAAGGTCAAGACCAACACTTTAAACATGACCCGGAACTGGTATAGGACCAGAGTAATCCGGTCCCTGCTCGATGCTCCTGTAAGAAGCCTGGCTGCCACATTCTGTACGAGCTTCAATTTCCGGATCAAGGCTAAAGGCTAAAGGCAGTAGTCTAACCTAGAGGTGAAAGACCCCTACCTGAGACCTTGGAGAGCCACTGCCAGTCTGAGTAGACAGTACTGACCTTAATGAGTGGACTGTCTGATCAACTATGAAGTAGCTTTATGAGATCTCCAGTCTCCATCTACACATGGTCGACCATAACTGGTGGAGCCCTCCAGAGCCTTCCAGAATCACTGTTTTATCTTTTCATTTCTTTTTCCCAAGGCCATACTGTTGCTGCTGTGGAGAGAGGAGAGTGTCCCAGGCAAGCTACTGTACAGTTTAGGGCCATTCTGTTTGAACAGCTGGCAGCTAGGTTTGCTCCCCTCACTGAACCCAGCCAGCTACAGCAGTGAGGTTTAATTCAGTACAGGCACTGCTGCACTGATGGAGGGGTTGGGGAGCATGAGTTCTCAGCACACCTGTTTGCCACACTCTCAACTCTCTCAGTAATGGAGAACAAGGGACAGAAGGGCTCTGGGCAGGCTTGGGTCAGTGTGGTGTAGTGGGTGGAGTGTTGGACTAGGAACTGGAAGACCTTGGGCCAGTCACACGCTCTCAGCCTAATTCACTTCACAGGGTTGTTTGTAAGGAGAAAATGGAGGAGAGGAATACTCTGTAAGGGCGATTCCCCACATGAGTAAAATAGGTTTGACCCAGTTCCCTGAGAAGGGTACCGGCCTAGGTCGAAGCCATTGTTGTTCCCCACTGCAACCAGCGCTTGATCCCAGCTCGGAGGGCGGAATCATCCTGTGACTCTTCGCCGCTCCGTTCCGATTGGCTACTGTTCCTGCACGGCACCATGCGTTCCGGCCTTATCCCTCTTAACATTAACGCTAATTTAAAAAACTGCCACAGGAATGGAGGGACGAAGGTGGCATTTTTTGATTGGCCAGCTGTACGCATGCCCGAAACATTCAGCTGTGATTGGCTGAATGGGGGACTCCTGGCACCAGAGATTCCGCACTTTACTGGAATCGAGCTGAGTTCGAGCGTGGTTCCTTGGAAAAATAGTAGTTCCCAACTGGAGTCGGAAATTTGACCATTACATGGGGCGAAGCTGGTACAAGACCACGTCGATCCCAGTGATTGTGCGGAGCACTTAGGTCGGACGCAGCTCGAACTTAGGTCGATAACGCAAGTGTGGAATCGACCTAAGTCACTTTGGGTTCCCATTGGACAGAAAAGCAGGTTGTCAATGAATTAAATATATGTACTAAATCAATGAACTCTACTTGGCTAGCAAATCCCAAGTTGCCAACCTCCATGTGGGGCCTGGAAATCTCCCAGAATTACAGCTGATCTCAAGACCATAGAGATCAGTTCAAATGGCTGCTTTGGAGGGCAGACTAGATGGTATTTTACCCTGTTGAGCTCCCTCCATGTCCCAAATCCCACCTTTTCCTAGGCTTCATCCTCATATATCCAGGAATTTTCCAACCCAGAGTGAGCAATCCTATGTCAGCAAATCCTTTCCAGTATTTTTCTTCAGGAATTTAGAATACAAAAAGAGATGAGAACCTCTGGGATCCTATGAAGAAAGGTGAAGACAATGTAGGGTTATGGGGAACGTTTCCAGAGGTTATGAAGAGAGCCAACCGATTGCTTCATTTGTCTCATTATTATTATTTAACTGGAAAATCCGTTCTTGGAGTCTTATTTTATTAAATGGTTATGTATCAGGGTCCTTATCGCCTTTCATCATAGGAAACTGAATCCTTCATGGAGGTTAAATTGCCAAGTGTAAGGCGAACTGTCAAGTCTACTGAAGCCTGCAGACTGTTTTTCTCTAAGGAAGCCATTAAGAGGTCAAGGCTGAGGGGCTGGTATGTGTGTTTAAGGCTAATGGTAAGGCACGTGAATGCCCCTCAGCCACGCACACAACAGCTTTCAAAAGAAATTCCCAGCAGCAATCCCAAGCACTGGGGTCGGACTCATTAGTCATCAAACAAGCCCTCTTCCAGCAATCGTCGGCTTGGTGTTCCTCTTCCTCCTGGCAACTCTCCTTGGCTGTATGTAGTGTGAGAAGAAAGCAGGCCAGCAAACTGGATGGGAGGAAGAGCAGAAAAATTGGTGGTATGTTAAAAATGGCAATAATGAGACCAAGACCTACACAAAGAACCAAAGAATGTATTGTCAAAGGCTTTCAGGGCCGGAATCAACTGATTGTTATGGGTTTTCCGAGCTGTGGTAGTTTTTGCTCCTAATGTTTTGCCCCATCTGGCTGGCGTTTACAGAGGCATGGCACGGGAAGATGTACCACGTCGTCCAAGCGGCTAAGATTCTCTTATGTGTGTTTCCGTAGCTATGAAGATAGATCCTCGAAAATTAAAAAAATAGGAAAACTAGATGTTACTGGAATCGGCAGGACCAGCTGATTACAACGATGCATTTTTGGAGCCAAAAAGGCACCCAGGATCGGAGCCTGCAGGGCAAACAGCAAATGACAGCAGGGAGAATGCCTTCAGCAGCAAACAAAATGTTAGGCATAAACTGAGGGTGAAACTGACAAGTAGAGCAAAACTACAAGGTGTGAAAAAGCCTCTTTCCCCCTCTGCTGCCTTTGCTTTCTAGAAAGAAGCCACCTCTTTTTAAGACGTCTCCCGGAAATCTTATTTTGGGTGTACCGACTTCATTCTCCCTTCATTTGTTTTTTTACTTTGGCACCCAGCGCACAGGAAAACCCAATACGCGTAACATCTTCCGCAAAACTAAAGCAATATGCCTGTCAGAGCTCTTCTCAGTGGTTATGAGGCTGGTCGTCTTGATTATCAGAGCAGCTGGTGTGCACTTGTGTGCTGGAGACGTTTTGCTTTCTCAGCAGTCAGCAGCGCATTTTGGGGACTTCCAAGGAGGACCTTCAGCTTAGGAATCAAGGAAAAGAGCTCCATGGATGGAAACAATCGATGGGGTTGCCCATATGTGTGGGACCTCATCCTGTGCAATCAGGTCACCTGTAGGAACCCACAGCCTTCTCGCACCATCTCAGCAGATGCTTATTTAAACTCCATTGAAGTTAAAACTCCAGTCGACATACCAATTTCTGGGGTCTTTCAGCTGAATCTGTGGATTCTCCCAAAGACATTGGAACAATCATACACAATAGCATAAAAACCTTAGCAATCCATGCTTCTTCTCACCAGTATGGTGGGAGGAATCTCCTGTTGTAAAAATCCATCTGGCAAGCTTTAGATAAGCCCTTCCCCCAATGCATTTTTTCACAGTATAAAGTAGCTTTCTGGTTAAATGTTACTCACAGAATGCACAATAATCATGTGGTGCTGTATTTTTGTAGGCTCAGCAAAAGCCACAATGTTGATGGCAAATGATTCCAGGTTTTGAGGGGCCCTGAACATACAGCACCCGGAGGATCCTGTCCACCCCCAGGCCCCCTCTCATATCTTCTCACCCTCACCTGAGTGTCTCTCATATTCTCCCATTTGTAAGCCCTTCCACTGCCTATTCTCAGTTGCCCTCACCACCTGCTTACCTTTTCCCCAACTGGTATGTGCAAAATGAGAGTCCCGCTGCCATGGCACCAGCAGCATTGCCTCGGTGCACCCCATGCCTTTCCCTAATAATTAGGGTTTCCAGATCTGGCTTGGGAAATACCTGGATAGTTTGGGGGCAGAGCTAAGGAAGGCAGGGTTTGCAAAGGAAATGTTCTTCAATTGGGTAACCATGCTGGTCAGCAGCAGAAGAGCTTGATTTTAATCCAGTAGTACCTTAGAGACCAACAAGAGTTTTGATACAAGCTTTCCAGAATCAAAGCTCAGGTATTTGATGAAGAGAGCTTGAAAGTTCATACCACAACATTCCTGTTGGTCTCTAAGGTGCTACTGGACTCAAAAATCTAGCTCCGACCCATGGAAAATGAAACATGTAGTGTTGTTGGTTTTCCCGGCTCTATTTCCTCCAGGTGAACTGATCTTTGTGGCTTGGAGATCTGTGGTAATCCCAAGAAGATCTCTAGTCACCACTGGGAGGTTGGCAAGCCTATCAATATTGCTGGGCAGCTGTGAGCATGGGTGGCAAAGCTCTTCTAACAAACAGATGGGGAAGGACGTGCAGACAAATGGCAGTGGGGTGGGGATCAGCATCAGTGGAGCCCACTAGCAGCCCACCATGGGGTATGCTGATACCAGCCCTGATCATTGGCTTGTCGTATCACAAGAGCCATTCATCTTGGCTTGATCCAGCACCATTTTCACTTCCATTCACTCCTCAGGTCCTCCTGAAGGGAAGAGAAGTCATTGGATCTAAGTCTGCCATCTATTAGACCTATTTAGACTTGGACATCGGGAATGAGGGTTGAGGTGCGTGGGGGCGTGGCCTTTTATGCGTGCAGTGCTTATTTTGTGCCTGTGTGCTTCACAGTGGTTTTTGCTCGCTTTTTTGTTTAAATGGGAAAACCCCACTGTGAAGCGTTCACAGCTGCTCCGATCCCACTTCCTTGTTCAATCTGTGTAGGGAGGAACTGTGCTTGTGGGTGTGTGGCGACCAGGAGGAGAAGACAACCCAAAGAAAGGGAAATGCCTGTTGATTCCCTTTATTTTCCTTTTGCTTTGAGAACTTTCAGAAACCATGGACATTCACATATCTGAGAGTGCAGGGCAGTGGTGTATTTGCCTAGGGACGAGGGGTACCCTCTGTCCCCGGGCACCACTAATCTGGTCAAGTGGGGGGGCACAAAATCACACCCCCCATGTGACCAGGAAGATGGCAAGGCTGCAGAAAGTCCTGCCTCATCATCTTTGGGCGCCCTTGACCCTGCCCATGTCATCATTGACATGGACAGGGTCGAGGACACCCGGCTGCCACCACCCCCCATTCGCCCCCTTGCCACACCCCTTGTTCCTGGCTGGGCTCCTAGACAGCAGCCGTCAGTCCCTTCTGAGAAGCAACTGCCGCCTCTCAGCCACTGAGAGCTGCTTTTATAAACACTGAGGCTGGGGGTGTGGCTTGGGGAGACTTGTCCATGCCTCCAGGGGCAGCGTGGGGGCATGACCATACCCAATCTGCCGGCTGGGAACCCAGTCGAGAACAGGGGGCAGCGGAGAAGGGGAGTGGGGGTGGCAATGTGGTGGTGGGGCGGAGTCCCAACTCACCCCAGGCGCAGGGGGGCACCATTTGCCCCCGATATGCCCCTGGTGCAGTGAGTTCCGGAGAGGGAGAAATGTGTGCATAACTGAGAATCCAACTCAAAAGGAATGTACACTAAGTGCAAAAGAGACCCCAAATGCACAAAAAACACCCTAGCTGTTCTACTGCATACCAACATGTCTACCCTCTGAAATAAACATTCCATTGTTCAAGGAAAACAGGTTCAGCAAAACCGTTACATCAATTCCTGACCCAAAATGCAGAACGAAGGATGACATAATCAGCAGATAAAACTCTATGCCAATCGCTTCCCACCGAAGAAGGTAAACAGGAGATGTCGTGCATCCGCTGAGGTTCTACAACACAACTCAGCAAAGCACAGCTCTACTCGGGGGGATATATGAAGCAGCGATTGAGTCACTCTTGGTCTTCTGGGTTTTTTTATTGTCCTAGTAAAAAGGAAATGAAGCATGGAGAAGTTAAATTTTAATATTTTCACTACCCACGATGGATTAACTAACAACTGAACCTACATATTTAATGACAGATTTCAAGATAAAAGGAAAATCTAGCTAGTCAACATAACAATACACAAGGTGCAGGGGGGAAATGGTATATAATCATTTGGCCTTTTCTTAAGGTTTAGGCACAGACACATTCTTTATACAGTTAGGCACAGGTTGCCCTAAAAACTCTGCAGTTGCTAACTTTCTGTTATACTGGATTAGCACTTAATCCCTAAAATTTGCCCTGTGTCACTGATTGAATATATGTCTTGTGTGCACTTGGCATGGGCCTTTGAGCACCATAATTATTTCTAATTTCTACAGTATTTTTCAGCATACAGAATCATTTCAACAATGATCTCATTCATCCTCACTGAGCCAAATGCAACGTGATAGTGATCACGGGGCCCTCCCACAAACACCAACCATTTTAGAAGGAGCTGTAGTTCTTTAAAAATTGCAGTGAGGCCCTGCTCCAGATGGGGGGTGCAGCATAGCAACCCCAGGAGTTCTCCTTGGCCCCACGCATGCCTTTTCAGGTGGTGAAATAACATGTTTTGGCTCGTGAAACAAGAGCTCTTGGGGCTACTGCTTGATCTCAATCGGGGCTTGTGGCAATTCTTAAAAAACTACAAGTGCTTCTAAAATGGCATTGGCAGTCATGGGATGGACCTGTGGCCACCATCACAATTAGTTTGGATCTGTGTTTCTGAGGTCCCTTCCGCACAAGCAGAATAATGCACTTTCAATCCACTTTCAATCCACTTTGAAGCTGTATGGAATAGCAAAATCCACTTGCAAACAGTTGTGAAAGTGGATTGCAAGTGCATTATTCTGCATGTGCAGAAGGGGCCTAAGTGATGCAATTTATTATTCCTTCTTCACAAACCTCTAAAAAAAATTCTAGGTCAAATTGATCAACCCTTGGCTATGTTGTTCCTGATGTGATGAAAAATGGGGACACATATCATGAAAAGGAAGGTATAGTTTCCCCTGGGAAGCCACCAGAGGCGTAGCTCCAAGGGGACGGGGGGTGATGCACCAGGCGTGTGCCCTTGTGGGGGTGTGGCGAGGGCATTCCAGGGGCATGGCAGGTGTGTTCTGGGGCAGGGGCAGAGGACGCACCAGTGCACTGGGCACTTTCCCCCCATGTGATGCCTCTGGAAGTCACATACTGGGTATTGGGTAGATCTACCAGGAAAACATCACAGCTTACATTTAGGTCTGTTGCCCACTGAGATTTTTTTTTTAGTCAGAGTTGTGTAAGCCATGACATCACATCTACAGAAAACTCCAAAGTGATGTCAGGTAATTCTAGGAATCACCAGAAATCCTATGGTTTTACCATACAGTTTTGGATGGTTCCTAGAGTTCCTTTTGGATGATTCCAAGTTTTTCCAGGAAGTGACATCATGGTGAATGCAACACTGAATGCTCCCTGAGAGGGGACAGAAACAGCAGCCTATCAAAACTTGAAGAATTCAGGCTGCATTATTAACATACAAAAACATACAAAACACTCAGGCCGCTTCCACACGGCCACACTGGGGGTTGGGTCGGCGTACATGACGGTGACCCAACCCCCCAGGACCGTTCACAGGAACGGTCCCGGGAACAACAGGGAAGATGGCGCCGTGGAGCACCATTGCCCGATCGACATATCTTCCCTTTGACCACCCGGCGCGTCGCTGAGGCCAGGGGACACGCCCCCCTGCCCTGCGCGACCGCTCCAGAGTCGCAGGGCAGGGGGGCGTGTCCCCAGGCCTCAGCATCGCGCCGGACGGTTGCAGGGAAGGTAAGTCGATCGGGAAAGTGGGGAGGGATGGCGCCTTCCAGCCGCTGCCGTTCACACCGTTTTTCAAAAACCTTGCTCGGGGAGCGAGGTGGGAAAATGGTGGCTTCACGCCGCTGGGGAGGAGCGAGGGTGGCGTGGCTGCGAAGCAGCTGCGCCCCCCATGCGAACAGCTCCCTAGGGACGGCATTTTTGCCGTCCCTAGGGCGCTGTATACGGCCCGTGCGGAAAGGGCCTCAGATTCGGCAACAGTGAAACCTGGGTGGTGGTGGGGGGAAACATGCAGATTTCTGCTACTGCACATATCAGAGGCTGTTGTTTAAAGGAAAGATAGCCTTCATACAGCCTCTGCACAGTCCCATGGACCCTCCTCTCAGGAAAGACCACCTCTTTTTTAAACTTTCCCTTCTCCTAAAAAGGTGAGTATTGCCCTAACTAGCAGACCTGCTTGGGAATGGAAGAACAGTCTCTGGAAAAGCCAAATAACTTGACGATCTCTGAAGCAAAGCCGCAAACAATCTAGGGAATCAATAGTTTGGGTAAAGCTAAGTGTCCTTCGAGTGTCATGCATCTGAACTTGAGAAATTAAGCCTGTGCTTCGTTCCATAGTTGAAATAAGCACACGGAATTTAACATGCTTCACTTTGGCTAAAGTGTCTCCATAGTTTGCAGAGAGTGTCCTTCTGTGTAAGCTTTCAGCCAAATGAGAGCCCACTGATCATTTATTCCCTGTTCAGTAAATGCTAAATGGTATTAGCTCGATGATTCACAATGTAATGGCTTGAGACATATTTGCCCTACTTATGGACAGATAATCAAATGAAATCAGATTAAAACTAAACAATTAGGCTGGTAAAATTTAATATTATTGTATTTTTCGACTGTCTTATAATGACCTGCTCTTCATTCTTTACGAAGGCTGCAGACAGATCACTACATTATCAGATTAATTTAACATTAAAGATAATGTTCCCCAACAATATGAACCACCACATCAAATACTATTTTTTCCTGATGCATCATATCAAATACCATTTAAAAAAACACTGATGCATCATATAGATGCCAGTTTCCAACATCCCAAGCCATTTCCCCAACATTTTGAAATCCTCTGATGCAGCCAAGAAATTCAGTCCTAGGGGAGTTTCTGAGGGTGGCTGTATTATTAAGACAGTAGATTTGTGTCCCAAAGCCCCTCAGAGACCAAGAAGATTTTTGGGGAATGAGATTTCAAGAGTTTGATGAAGAGAGCTTTGACTCTTGAAATTTCATAGCCCAAAATTTTGGTTGGTATCTAAGGTGCTACTAGACTCCAATATACACTTTTGGATGGCGCCTATTAAATTCAATGATGACAGTAAACATGTGACTTGCAATACACAACATTCCCAGAGCAGTCCTGCAATGTCAATGTATACACTGTTAATTTGATGGCTTCCATTCTCCAATATCTTGTGCTACAGTTTGCAGTGCGAGCAGATGGGAAGAAATCCATGGCCTCCAAGGAGAGAAATCTCCTAACCACGTTCAGCAGTCCAACAATAAGAATTTCATCTGGTTGAAGACAAAACTTAGCAGAGAGTAAAGTATATATTTGCTAGGTGAATTAAACTGATTAGTGCATGCAGATCATTACAGGACTGTGGCTAAATTCTCTCAAGAAAAAAATTGGCATATGAAGTTAAAGATATGGATGCATTGCCTCTCAGAGTTTGTTTGTTTGTTTGTTTACAGAAGTTGACATCCACATCAGTGAATTGCTTTCCTGTTTAAACTAAGCTGGCCGGAGAAATCAGACTGTAATCAGCAACACTGAAGTTCAAATCTTTCATCCTTTTCATGGTGAATACAGCTGCCCCCAAAAGGGCACAGAAAGACACGAGCACATGAAGCTGGCTTGTATTGCTCTTTTAAAATCAGAGCACCTATAGTTATAGCTAAGCTGTACAAACGAAGTTACAAACACAAGTAGAGAACATGGAAGACTGTGCAATGAAATGAATTATGGAGTCTGAGAATAATATACAAATGGAAAAATGGGAGAATATGTGGTTAAAAGATCTCAAATTAACTTTACGTTCTAGTCTCAAAGAGAACTTCTATAAAATGATGTATCACCTGTCACTGGAGAAATTGGCAAAAATGTACAAAAATGTTTTGAATCCATGTTAGAAATGTAAACACCATGTAGCATCACCTCATCGTCATCAGTGGGCTTGTAAGGCAGCTAAAAAAAATTCCAGACACAAATTCACGCATTAATCAGAAGATTTTAAAGGCTAATATACAAATGAAACCAGAGGTGTATCTTCTGGGATTAATGAACAGGCAGTTTGAAAAAAACTATGGAACCTCGTTTTATATATGAAAGGAGTGAGGATATTATATGGACAAAAGTGGAAAAGTCATCTACAACTACAGCGTAAGATTGGTTTGTGAAGCTGTTGGAATTACAAAACTTCTTTGATCTGAATTGATTGACAATTGGAAATCCTGGATGGATTTTTGCTTAAAACAGAAAAAAATGAACTGATGATTTGTGGTTTTGACGAACTGAAGATGAAGAATTCAGCTGTATTAAATAAAGGTATTAATCTTTTTAGGGTTAGCATTTAGGATATGTTTCATTTAGTTATAATTAAGAAACAAGTGGTAAATTTTAAGATTATATTTGATGAAGACTAAGTTGAAAGTCTTTTATTTTTATTCTTTTATATCAGATTTTGTTATTATGTGTCATTTAAAAAGTCATACTAAATAAAATTAATGTTAAAAAAAAAATCAGAATGCTTATGTGCCCTAAAGCTCTTTGGTGAAACTAATAAAACAACGGCCCCACTGGAACTTCACCCCAGGAATATTTATAGGACTGTCTAATTCAAAGGGCACAAAATATAAAGTTTACCATAGACAAAGTTACATTCTTGTCTTTACCAGACAAAAGATATCATAGATAAAATCATGCAAACAGTAAGGTAAGCTGCTCAATAAAGGCAAAATATATATAGACCCTATTGACAAATACAAAGAACAACGACATTTGAAAGAAGGTAAAATTCCAATTACATCTCTATCACAAAGGCAGAATCTCTGGGGACAGCTAATGCCCACACAGTGAATTGACAATTCTGCAAATTGTAAGGCATTTGCTCCACCCAAGGGGGGAAAAGAAGTTGATTAAAAACTGTGACTTTTAGAAAAGTCAAACAACTCAGCAAAACACTAAAAAGAGAGGCAGAAAAGCCCCCCCAAAGGGGGAAACAATATTTTCTAGTATCTAAATTCATAACCTCCTGCTCTAATGGCCTCAATGAGTCCAAAGCCTTCTAACACTAGGCTTTTCCACACAATTTGTTCAAAATGTTTTGAGGCAGGGAATAAAATGTTTCCTCCAAGGAATTCTGCATTGTTTTTATCCTCAAATGTTTTATTTCCAGCCTCAAAACGTTTTAAATGATCCCCTTTTAAAGTGATTCTTGGCTGAAGTGTTTTGAAAACTGTGCGATCTACTGACTACATTTGCCATGCTGCTCAGCTTCCCTGAATTTCATTCTCATTGCCATTACCTGAGTTCATTCATTCCTCCTTGCCTGTTTATTTGTATTATTTAGCTGTTTGTTCTTTTATTTTAGGAGGCCAATCTTTGAAGCATCAGGTATACAAGGAGTAGAGAATCCAGCATGAAGCTGTGAAGCACTGAAGCATCAATTGAACACAGAACTAAAAAGGGGGGGGGGGAATCACAAAATGGTGGCCAGGAAATGTGTGTGGAAAGGGCCATTTGGTATATCAAAATGAGAAAAAGAAAGCAAGATCAGTATTGTCTACTTGGACAGGCAGCAGGTCTCCAGAGTCTTAAGCAGAGGTCTTTCACACATAACCTACTATCTGAATCCTTTTAATTGGAGATGGCGGACATTGAACCTGGGACGTTCTGCATGCCCACCAGATACTTACCCACTGACCCACAGCGATAATTCACGCAAGAGTCATTTGTACTGCAACTGCTCACTGCTTTCATGCTCTTCTGGAAAACCCAGGCCTGCACTGTATTTCTAATTATATAATATATTTGTAGAGAGATATAATCACACATTAAAATGTATTGGGAAGCTAACAAAGAAAAGGACGCAATACATTCCAATTGGATCTTTTGGAACAGAGCAGGAAAGACACCTAAAATAATTGATTTAACTCTAGTGAAGTGTCTGGGATTAATTTGTACCAGTATTTCTTAGCAAAAAGAAAAGAAAAGGAATGCATCCTACACAGGTTTTATTTGAAATATTAACTAGTGTCCTTAGCTTCAAGGATTCGGCTTTGTTCACCACCATAAAGATAACAATCTCTTTACCTCTTTTTACATTAATATTGTTTGTGAGCAGGTGTTGAATCAAGGTCTATTTCCCCATCCAGAATGCAGACTAGCAGTCCCATGGAGCCCACTGAAAAGGCTAGAGATAACCCCAGCCGTCCCAGTCAACATTCTCGCTCCATAAAAGAGATTTAAATGTCCAAGGTTATGTGACTGCCACAACACAGGCAGAGTTACAATGTTTGCCGAGGCAGCAACTCCTTGACTGATGTTTAACTCCTTGCTTTCTACTTAGAAGGAGGAAATCTCAACAGGAAGCAATGTGTTATATCCCAGGCCTGTAAGAATCTGGGAATTTCTATTATTGTGAACTGTGTCCTATAAGTCAAGGTTGCTTCCCGTGCACTTGGAGTACTTCACACAACCAACTAGTGTAAAGCTGGTCCAGTTTTGTGCCACATACTTTTGTTAGCCACCCATCCCATCCATCACTCCACTGCCATGGTCTTGCAATGTGATTTGTGAATAAGCATGACCTCATGTCTGTCACCCTGGCTCATCCCGCACATGCAGAATAATGCACTTTGAAACTGCTTTCAGTGCTCTTTAAAGCTGTGCGGAATAGCAAAATCCACTCGCAAACCGTTGTGAAAGTGGTTTGAAAACGCATTATTTTGCATGTGCGGAAGGGGCCCCTGATTGGGATGATCCAGGCTTCCATCTTGAAGTTCCAAGCTCAGGTATACAGTTCCCTTTAAGCAAACAAATGTGAATGTTCCTCTTTTGGTGAACTATCTGAAGAAATTCAGTGAAAATGAAACTAGTGGGGAAAAATTCTCAGAAATGGTTCATATGTCAGGGGCAAGGATGTTTCAAATTGTCCTGCACAGGGTGGTAGGATGTAAGAAGAGGAAGAAGATTTTGGATTTATACCCCATCTTTCTCTCCTGTAAGGAGACTCGAAGTGACTTACAAAGTCCTTTCCCTTTCTTTCCCCACAAAAGACACCTTGTGAGGTGGGTGGGGCTGAGAGAGTTCCAAAGAACTGTGACTAGCCCAAGGTCACCCAGCAGGAATGTAGGAGTGGGGGAACAAATCTGATTCACCAGATAAGAGTCTGCCACTCATATGGAGGAGTGGGAAATAAACCCTGTCCTCCAGAGTAGAGTTCACCTGCTCTGAACTGCTATACCATGCAGACCATCTTGTAATTTTTTAAAATTTACTTAACATTATATACCGTCCATCTTTCTCACTGAAAATCGAGGCAGATTATACATTGTAAGCTAGGGGGTCCCAAACCTTTTAACGTCTGCAGGCACATTTGTTGTTCTGACATGGCATAGCGGGCACAGAAACAAAATGGCTGCCATAAAATGGCTTCCTCAGGAGGCAGAGCCAGCCACAAAATGATTGCTGCAGCTTAACTTCAGTCATACAGTGAAGATTTGTGTGCTGTCATTTTAAAAAAATCAAATCTCCAATGGCCAATCAGAAGCCTTGCTGGGTAAAAACCCTTCGTCACCGCATTCCTAAAAAATACTTGCCAGGTGCCAGAAAAGGGCAAGTGTCATCGTGCTCATGAGCACTGCATTGTAAGCCAATGCAGTCAACAGGATAGGACATCCAATAAGCAATGTAATAGGGTTAGGATTACAGAAATCAGAAACAAAGCTGAAACAAAGCACAAGTATTAATATGACATTTTAAACCATGCAGACAGAACATAGGAAGATAATACAGCAATAGATAGTAGGTAATATATAGTATACACAGTGTACAGTAAATACAGTCCTTGGTCTTCTTCCTGAACAATTCCATTATATTGTAGCCTGACTACCTATGGAAAAATTCCCTCCTAAATAATTCAGTTTTGCATAATTTGCAGAATACTGGTAGAGTGCGGTGTCAGATTGTTCTTTAAAATAAGACTACTCCTTTGTTTCTTTGTTAATGTTTTTGTGTTCATTTATATGTCTGTTTTTTTATGGTGGAAGAAAGTCAGTCTGTATGTATGTGTACAAATTGGAAACACGGCAGGGCCAGAACAATAGGTGAATACAGCAGCATTGATCTAAGATGTCCAGTTTTCCTTGTGAAGTCCTTGAGAGGGCTGAATCACATGATTATTCCATTGATATTTTGAGTCACTGTTCAAACACGCTTCTTAGATCAGCAACTGTCCCTGTGATCTGGGTAGCAAAGGTACGAAGCAAAGGAAATGGGGGTGGGTGTAACAGAAGAGAAATCTAGCCTGTGATGGTAGCTGGTTGGTTACAGTTTTTTAAAAGCCATTACTCAAATGTTATCCTTCCTATGTAATGTGGGTGTGATATTATTTTGCGATCCTCCGTCAAAGTGCCTCAATTTTTTTACAAATCTGTTTTCTTATTTTAATTTAGCAAAGACCTTTACTTGGATTGGTGAAACAGTTATAAATTCTGAATTTTGGACCTGTACTCATGTTGTATTGTTATGATTTTGGTGCTCCAACATTGTGTAATAGGAGAATACTAGTGCCAGGAGGAAGCATCAGGGGAAGGCCTCAGCCCCTACGCCCTGTTGTTGGCTCTTCAGAGGAACTGGTTGACCACTGTGTGAGACAGGACGCTGGACTAGATGGACCACTGGTCTGACCCAGCAGAGCTGTTCTTATGTGCTTAATCCTGATCATCCAAGTCTGGGTTTCCTAACATACCTCAGGTGGGAGATATGTGTGTTGACCTCTTCACATAAAATGGTGACCTTGCTGATCAAAAGTTTTGAGCATACTGTGATCTTCCCTTCCATATGGCTGGCCTCCTGGAATTCTAACATTTGAAACTGATGATTATGACTGCCTTGTTGCACAGAGACCCTATTTACCTATGAGTGGCACATGTTGTAGGCTCCGAGGAGAAGGTTAGATGAAAGGCTTGAGGTACAGTTAGGATTCTAATCCCCCCCCCCCCCCCCCCCACGCACACGTAAAATGTTCATCTCAACACAGCTTATCATTTAAATATTTAATACCCAACAAGAAATGTCATAACTGAAAACAGCTTTGTAGACTATCAGCTACATGGACACCCCACTGAAAACCAGTGTAGGACCAAAAGTTCACAGAAGACAAAGCAAAATGCCATATTGAATATAAAATAAGCTTTGTGAGAGAGCATCCCCATTCCCTGAAAGATAATCAGTGCTATATATTAGGAACTGTCAATGGTCATCAGAGTTCATGAGCAGCTGTTCAGTAAACTATGGAATGCCCAGAAAATAATGGAAACCTGTATAAAGGTTCTGCATTGAATAATCCCTTTTAAAAAATATTTTATTTACCTTTAACATTACTGAATAGATAGAAAGCGGCGCATGGGTTTATGTTAGCCTTCAACTTTTCACACCTGTAGGATATATCCTTCTTAAGGGTGACATCTTCTGTTACTATGGAAACAATTTTGACATTAAAAATACAGTTTATTGCCGGGCTATCAAGAAAGTGATTCGAAAAGCAATAGAAAAGGTCAAAATATCAGAGCAATTTACGCTACACCATGTGTTTCATCAGATTCCTTCAAAGGCGGAATGAAATGAGTTACCGTTGTTTGAAAGGAAGCGCTCAAGTTCAGTCCAATCACAGACTGACAATGGCTGGATAAAGGAATGCAGGACTTAAACATATGTGCTCAGAGGACAATGCTACCGTCTTATTTGTGTAATCATTGTGTTTCTTTTCTTTTATCCCTGGAGTGTTCCTAAGAGTTTCCACTAGCATCAGTAATTCATATTCTCCATATTTAACGCACGCCATGAGCAGCAAGCTGCTACTGATTTTAACGTGACTAGGAGTCTTGTCATCATCATCATCATCATCATCATCATCATCAACCTTTTTATTGGCATAAGTTTAAAATACAACAGGGAGGTTGAGGAGAATCAAGTTAAAATAAGTAGGTTCGGACATTTCCAGCAGTTAAAACAATAAATAAATAAATAAACTAAAATCTGTGACGAATCTGCTGTGCCAGTGCCAGGAATTTGGCAACGTCTAGGGATCTCTGAGGAGACTGATCACAGAGCAGAAAGAAGGATTTAACCTTGTCTGGTGAGTTGGCATAGTTCTCAGTGTATGGGTCTATATATTGTCTTCTAGATGAAGTATATAGTTCGCAATCTAGGAGGATGTGCTCGATTGTTTCGATGGCTTTTTGTGAGCAGGGACACGTTCTTTGTTGGTATGGGATCTGGAGAAATCTGCCGCTCAGGACTGCTGAAGGTAGGGCATTCAGTTGGGCTAGCATTAGGGTACGTCGGAGATATGGTGAAGATATATTGTAAAAGTACCTTGGTAGCCCTTTACTGAAGGGAAGAGGGTGGGAGCCCTCCGGTAAAATGCCCTTCATGTATTGAGTAGAAAGCAATTGATTTTCAATGACAAGTAGCCTTAGCGACAGAAGTTTGACTATTTGCGCTTCGTCCATGTTTATGAAGAAGTCTAAAGCGAAGCCTAACGAATTAATTTTTTCCTTGATCAGAAGGGAGTCTTGTCAATACTTGAGATGTGATTCACAAATCTATCCACAAATGTCCAGGAATTTCTCAACCGGTGTTACCAAAGGTCCGTACAGCATCCTGCAATATAAACCAATTCCCAGAAGTTATTTTCACTGTGGACAGGGAATGGATCTACCATCACTAGACCTACCAGTTATGGTGAAATTGCCACCAAAGGGTAAAAAAAACAGCCATTACCAAGCCAAAGTTGCCATAGCAGCAAGCCATATGGAGCCACTACAATAAACTTCTGATCGTACAAAGGACAATGGTTAGAAACCACAAAGGAAATCATTTTATTTTTGTTTAATTAATAGAAAATGTATACATAATTTATTTTTATAGACTTGATAGAAAGGACTGTCAACATTGACTCTGTGGGATAATTTGAATGTAATGTCAAATGTTCATAGGACCACTTCATTTCTTTGAATGCCTTGCCTGGAATGTCTAGAACGTTTGGTTCCAAAGAATCGAGCAAACATCTGCTGAACAGAACTCTGCCTAGTAGTTTCCATGATCACTTTTCGGCATGGAAATAGATTGATGAGCTCCCTACCGACAGATGATCAAGAGAACATTCAGCTAGTAGATTTTTTTTCAGATATGGTGCTTTGTTATGAAATCCTGGGGGAAAGGAAGTAAAAGTAGTCGAAGAAGAAGAAGAAGAAGAAGAAGAAGAAGAAGAAGAAGAAGAAGAAGAAGAAGAAGAAGAAGAAGAAGAAGAAGAAGAAGAAGAAGAAGAAGAAGAAGAAGAAGAAGAAGAAGAGGAGGAGTTTGGATTTATATCCCCCCTTTCTCTCCTGCAGGAGTCTCAAAGGGGCTTACAATCTCCTTGCCCTTCCCCCCTCACAACAAACATCCTGTGAGGTAGGTGGGGCTGAGAGAGCTCCGAGAAGCTGTGACTAGCCCAAGGTCACCCAGCTGGCGTGCGTGGGAGTGCAGAGGCTAATCTGAATTCCCCAGATAAGCCTCCACAGCTCAGGCGGCAGAGCTGGGAATCAAACCCAGTTCCTCCAGATTAGATACACGAGCTCTTAACCCCCTACGCCACTGCTGCTCCAAAGAAGGTCCACTGAAGCCCCAGCTGGAGGCCCATCATTACATATTCTTTGTGAGTTGCTTGCAACCTTAGCCAAGAGGACAACCACAGAGCTAGAAGGCCTGTCTTGCGGTGACCTCATGCTAGTGACCTAATAGCACCAAATCCTGTGAGCAGAGACAATTCTGCTTTGGTGGCTCACAACTCCAAAGCTGTTTTCAAGGTAAAACATGATAAATTGTTTTCCGTGCTTATAAATAATATAATATGCAAGCAATTAAGTTGCTCTTCAGCGAGGCAGCATTAAATATTTATCCATTCTTATTTTCATAAATTTTACAATTTACAAGGTGTTGCCTTTTTAACGTTATGTTAACAAGGAATCAGACTTCATGAGCAACACTAATTGGCTTTGTTGCTGAGAACTTCAGGTCAGTTTTCACAAGTCACCCACATATGCATGTCAGCTTTCTCTGTCGATCCATCAAATTTGTCTTGACTTTTGAACCCATGCTGTTCTCCCCATGCTTTTGCTACCTAAAAAAGGGAGGGGAAAATCACAAGAATGGGAACTGTCAAGAGATTGGCTGGGTATATGGAGTGCCCAGCTCAGATGTTACTCAAGCGACATACTGGATCACGTCGGCTTGGAGATAGAGGATAAACTTGCATCTCCTCCTCATCCACCACTTATCAGATTTACCAGCAGAAAGAACTACATGCCAGTAAAGGACAGTCTTATGTGTAGATGTGCCAATGCTGTTGTTATATTTGGGTCTCTATTTTCTATATAGCTTTTTCTTTTATTTAGCTGCTGGAATTTGAGCACTTCCCCTCCCCCCTTGTTCTTTCTCGTCTGTGTTTTTTAAAGAATTTTTTTTAAAAAAAATATCAGTGAAAGGCAATATGTTCTTGCCCCTTCATCATGTGGGGGTTATTGCTAGTATATATCAACTAGATCAGCATTCTTACTTATGTGCTGAAATAGCCCCAACATCCACCATTACCCAGACCTCAGATCTCTTCACAAAAGCTGATTCCCCGCGGTCAATTTAGAAGAAGAAGAAGAAGAAGAAGAAGAAGAAGAAGAAGAAGAAGAGGAGGAGGAGGAGGAGGAGGAGGAGGAGGAGGAGGAGGAGGAGGAGGAGGAGGAGGAGGAGTTTGGATTTATATCCCCCCTTTCTCTCCTGCAGGAGACTCAAAGGGGCTTACAATATCCTTGCCCTTCCCCCCTCACAACAAACACCCTGTGAGGTAGGTGGGGCTGAGAGAGCTCCGAGAAGTTATGACTAGCCCAAGGGCACCCAGCTGGCATGTGTGGGAGTGCACAGGCTAATCTGAATTCCCCAGATAAACCTCAAAAGCTCAATTGGTAGAGCGGGGAATCAAACCCAGTTCCTCCAGATTTATCGTGTGATATTCATGCAAAAACACCCACAGTTTCAGCAAGAACTCCCCATCGCTTAAGTGCCGAACACGGATTCATCTCGGTTCTGGCACGCGCTCCCCCCCTTATCCCACGTTTTTTCAAAACCTGCATTGAAGTGCACCTTTTCTCCCAATCATGCTCTGAAGCTGGATTGGTGGGGAGAAACAGGAGACAGATGCAGCTTATTCTTCCCGCCCTTCGAACCTTCCAGCCAATCAGAGTGCAGTCGGCTGTGTGCAGAGTGTACACAGCCTTTTTTTTGTGCCGTGCTGTGTGTGGCTATGTAGAAACGTAAATAGGAAGCTATGGTACAATGATTTTAATAAATTGTTTATGCATGGTTCCATTTGAACGTAAAAATGAGAAGAAGAATAACATGAACTTTCAATCAGGGGCAGAGTAGTGTTCCCGCTCCAGCACAATAGCCAATCAGAAGGCGGGGAAATTCTGCCTATGCATTTACGTAGTGACATAGCTGCATGAAATGTTTTTATTAAAAAATCCCGCCCTGACACAACAGCCAATCAGGACAAGGAAGAACAGACCCACCAAGCAGATCGCATGTTTGTGGGGAGTGTTACATTGCTTGAATCCATGATAGACATCGAGGTCTTCACTAGACACACACTGCAGTGGGGAGGGAGAAACCACAATGAAAAGGTGCTGTTTGTTTTGAAACCTGGTTGTGTCTGGCTTTAATTTCTCAGTGGGGAAAGGGCCTTACTTTCACGGCCTTGGGATATTTCCACTCAGATGCTAAGGGGTGATTGGAGATATAGACCTTGCTGTGTGGTGACACATGGTGCCATTCTGCTACCATATTTTGGCAGAGTTTGGCCTAAGCCTTGGAGGGGAAGAGGCTCAGAAATATGGGTGCTTTGGACAAGTCTCTCAGATAAGGCTTCTGTGTCCTAAAAGATTCTTTCACTGTTCCAAAGGACTGTTTAGTACTGCTTAAGCCCTTGGGATTGTCCACTGCATTCCTATAGCCAGTCACCATAACAATTGCATTCACTCTTTGCTTTCCATTGCTCATCAAAAATGCTCATCATCTCGAAGAGCGGGCAGTGGCTTTCTCACACAAGGCCTTGCACAGGCCAACTATTGAGGATCAGCAAGATGTCCCCTGAAACAATTTCTTTTTTAAAGCAACAATTGTATTTTGGGAGTTTTTGCTTTCAATTTTAATTTGTTCCCATTTAGCTTTTTATTCATTCGATCTTCATGTGGATCAGGCCCACATGATAAACACCCCGCTCCACTTTGCAAACAAATAAAAACAAGATCATATCATAAGTGCCACTCGCATTTATCTGAATGCCTTACATAAGGAGAAATGCCATTCAATCCTCCAGAAACCAAGCTCACACAAACAAACCCTCACCTATAATGGATTCATTGCTTTTACAGAATCTAATCAGAAGAATGCAACTGATACCTAAGGACAGAACATAAAATCTCAGCCCTAAGCTAACTGTAAACATGAAGAGATCTAATGTCCCAATACTCTAAAATCTAGCAATATAAAGACAGCTGTGAATCACCACGGGCTGTGGTTGCTGTTTGGGGTGGTTAGGTGGAGCTGAGCTAGCTGCAGCTGCCCAAGAAGGGCGGAAGCAGAGCCCTGGCCATGTTAGGCCAGGGCAGGTGTCACCGGAAGTGGGAAGGGCTGGCCAGAGCCTTTAAAGGACCAAGCCCTCCTTTGTGCTGGCCATGTGCTTCGGCCGGCCGACAATTTGCCCACCCACCTCTCCCTATTTTACAGGTTTTGTTAATGCATGTTTTCTTGTCATAGCCATTGGCGGTTGGCACATGGGTATTGATTTGGAAGGGCCAGGGGAAGGGAGCTAACCCTATCTCTCCCCCCCACTTTCGAGTGGCCGATGGCGGCAAGAGGCAACTGCCCTGCTGAACAGGGCAAAAGGGGAACACCTTTTGCCAGGAGCGTCTGCCAGGGGCAAAGCTCCAGTATGGCGCATCCGTCCACGGGAGCTTCGCCATGATGCAGACACGATCAGATCAAGACCCATGCTAGGCCTCACGCTTCTGTTTTGTTTAATAAAATGGCTATGGCCAATTGATTTATCCCAGCTGAAGTGTTGTGTGGTCCACCCAGGAGGTTCTCACCCTCGGATGGCAACAATGCTTGACGCTGCTTTCTCTTCCAGACTGCTGAAGTTCCTTCAGTTTGTACATTAGCCAGATTGAATAATATTCATTGCCCTTAATGTACATTTCCCTTCTTTGCTTTATATTCTTTCCTCTGAGCTGTTCCTTAAGCCCAGAAAGAGCACAGCTCATCACAGGGGGACTGGAATTCAGTAATTATAAGGACAGAGCAATAGTCTCAGCTCATATACTAGAAGCCTGCAATGTGGGGGTCAATGGCCTTAGGACTGTGAATATCTTACAGAGGCCCCTTCTGCAGCTGCAGAATAATGCACATTCAATCCATTTTGCTATTCCGCACAGCAAAATCCAGCTGCGAAGTGCATTGAAAGTGGATTGAAAGTGCATTATTCTGCAGGTGCAGAAGGGGCCAGAGGCCAAGTACTGCACATACCTGGTCCACAATTATTGCATTTCCCAACTGGGCTGAGACAAGAGCTCCTGCCCAATCCTGCCTTTTTATTTTCTCTTCCCATTCTTGACAGATCGTCCATCTGAGTATGTTTCCCCCATTTCATGCCTTTAAAGTTCTGTGGGTTTGTTATGGGACTGGGTTGAGAAACCACACGGCAGAAGCAACAGTTTTGCTGGGTTCCTGGAGCCCTCCACGAAGAACCATCAACCCACCACCATCACTTCATGTTGTTCCCATCCCAACCTTGCAGAGCCAGGTGTTAGCCAAATAGCTGAAAGAAGAATAGGATCTCCCTGCTCCTTCCCTCCCCCTGGCCCTGAACAAGTCTCCTAAAACTCTTGTAAAATGTTTTCATCCTCTTCCCTTTTGTTCGCACTCACCCCGTCGAAACAATTCCTGACAGCCCCCTGTTTTTACCCCAGTGTGTGGACAAATCAGTGTTTCATGCTTCAGAGCTTCATGATGCACTTCCCTGAATCTTTTGTAGTTGATGCAGTAAAGTTTAAAGCCCCCCAAAATCTCAAAAATGCTCTTAAATGTTCCAAAAACAGAGCAAGGGGCTTCTCTGCAGGCGAGGAGGGAACTCACAAAGTGGTGTTTTAAAGGGGCAGCACACAAATGAAGCCTTTTTAAAAAAATGTTTCAGCCCAAAGAATCGCTGAAAAAAAGGATGCATTTAAAATATTATGAGGCAGCGAATAAAACATTTGGGAGGGGGGAATGCAGAACTCCTTGGAGGAAATGTTTTATTTCCTGCCTCAAAACATTTTAAAGTGTCTGTGCAGAAGGAGTCCCTGTCTCCTTTCCTTTGTGTTTTAGAGGTTGCTGTAGCAACATGCTTCTTGCCTGGGGTACCTGGGAATATCATTTCCAAGATGCTTGAGAAAGGGTGTCGTGGGGCCATCTCGGATGCCACTCATTTTAAAAATCAGCCTGTGGTTGGATGTTAGCAGGACCACCTGGTTCTGACATGTGAACATATGAAGCTGCTTTACATGGAATCAGACCATTGGTTTACCAGTGTCAGTATTGTGTACTCAGACAGACAACAGCTGTCCTAGAACTCAGGTCAAAGTCTTTCATATCACCTTTTTCCTGATTGTTTTAACTGGAGTTGCCAAGGACTGAACCTAGGGCCTTAGATGCTCTACCAATGAGGCATGGCTCCTCCCCAAGAGAAAGGACTAAGGGAGGGCATGCAGGGTGAAAAAGGTCAGCAGGGATGTCCTCCTTTCATGCTATGGTAGGGTCTGGGTCACCTTTATGTCACCAGGAGGTCCTTTTTTCCTCCCTGTTCACAAAAGTTATCTTCTTCTCCCCACCAGGCACATAATGCATCCTAGGATCTACGCAGCACAAGGTTTGGTTGCACACAGACTTGATGTGTGCAACTTCTTACTCTCTTTATCCACAGGGAAATCTGGCCTCCGAACTCTTTCATATTCAGTTCCCGGCACACGCTGTATTTTTTAGTAGTGCTTAGAAAGCAGCAACTTCCTCCACCACGGAATGACAACTCCATTTGCTCCAACTGCTCAGATTTACCTCTGGTTTCTACCTTGCTGAAACACTGTTCCTCTTTTGTTCCTGTTTTAAAGAGGCTTATGAACCTGGTCTCTCCACCAAAGGGTAATAACAGTTCTCAGTTCGAGATCCAGCCTGCAGTATTGTAGAGAGAACTATGCCATAATGGTGTTGTTTGAGCTGGGTCTTGTGTGGTCACTCAGTTCTAAGGTTGCCAACTTGTCTCCAGATTAAAGAGAAGAGTTCCCCTGGAGAAAATGGTTGCTTTGAAGGGTGAGTTCTGTTGTATCACATCCATACTGACCTCCCACTTCTCCCCAAACTTCGCCTTCCTCCAAATCGCCAGGAATTTCCCAACCCATAACTAACAACCCAGTCATTTGTGAATGGAGAGACCAGGAAGATCCAGCCTCCAGCCTCCTGGGTCTATGCCTTTGGTTTCTCTTTTACACAAGTTCTCCCATACAGGATGAGAAGATGAGCTAGTGCCGGAGAAATGACAAACCTCAGGCAGGTGAGCTTTTGGACCAATCTGGTGTCAGGTGGAAGATTTTTTTCAATTTACCTTCTAGATTATGTCTTCAGCTTCAACAGCCATGCCTACACCTGTTCATAACCTTACCCCCACACAGTGAAGGAGGAAATAGGTCTATTGCCCATGCTACCAAGAGAGAGACATGTTGCTGCTAGCCATGGCTGTATGGTCCTCCACTTCCTAATAGTACGACTTACAGATACACTTTGTATAAACAACTAATGGCCATTTGCTAATGGATCTTCTTATAAATATTCTTTGGGCACAGGGTCAGATGAGAACCGGATGAAAGAAGATCTGATTACTAAAAGCTCTCAAATAAGCAGTTTCATTTTAAAACACACACACCCACACACACATTTTAAAGAATCCATTTGTTCAAAAAAAGCAAACAGTCTATTTAATAATAGAAGAGACCATGTTTTGGAACCAAGAGATTGTGGGAAAGGAGAGAAGGAACCACAGCTGAAGATCAAGGAGAAGAGGGAAATTTATGAACACTCCAGCATAGATAATATTTTCATGTGCATTTGAGACGCAACGCAAATGTGAACCTTTTAAACATCCACAGCCCCGGCAGAAGTGACAATGGAGCCTTTCTTGAAGTTGAATTAAAGCCTGCCAGGATGGCACACAGTGCATATTTTGAAACACAACTGCCTCCAAAGGCGGACGGAAGGGATGTTGCATCTTTAATTTTTTCCTGTTAATTATGGATTGAGCATTGTTGTGAATCTTGTCCTCAAAACCCAGCTTAGAAAATAAGAGCAGATGCTCATACCCAGGTTTGGCTCATGAGGGAATTGAACAGAACATATTGGTTTATAATTAATGTAATTTGTTGGATTATCTTTTGTGAAGAAGGTAAGGTAAACAACCTTGCAGTATCGTAGTAAAAAATTCTTCTGAGCGCAGAGAGAGGCCTTGTTCTAGATGGAAAAGCATTTCGGCTGGGAGAGGAGGGGGAAAGGAACTTCCTGGTGGGGAACAGAGGTTTTGAAATGCCTGTCACACTCAAAACATATTTTAATTAACTCAAAGGAAAGAATTAGGCTACAGACCCTAAAGCAAATTACGCTGCTTAGAACGGGAGCCAGCGATTCCCCAACTGACTATTTGAATTAGGAGCATTTCTCTCTTTTCTATTATGATTTCATTGCAATTGAAGGGTAAGGACGATGGAGATCTGTTTCTGTCTCCTGACTGTTAGATCTGCCATCCTCAGCATATTATCAAACCAAAAGCATGGCTCCATCAGCTGCTAATACATGACAAATGCCATTCCTTCCAGAGCTGGATAAAACGCAAAAGTGGCATCCAGCAATACAAACTACAGAAAGTATATATTCAAAAGCCACTTCATGGATTCCATTGCTCAGTTACATTCCATTGTTCCCAGAAGGGGGACATCAGGGTGGGGCTATGCAGATGAAGAGGCGATGAAGTTCAAAGTGAGTGGTAAGTGGCATCAAGTCACTATAACCCTATGAATCAAGGTGACCCTATGAATCAAGAACTTCCTGGTCCCCATTAAGATGGACAGCTGAATACAGGATAAAACTTGTCACTGAGCAATTGAAATCAGTCAAGACAGATGGCCCAACACACCCTTGGTGGACTCTAATCTAGAGAACCAGGTTTCATTCCCCACTCCTTCACATGAATGGCAGACTCTTATCTGGTGAACTGGGTTGACTGATTTGGATTGTTGTTGTTGTTTAAAAAAACTCCACTTGATCCCAAAATAAAAGTAATCAAAGGACCTTTCCCCACTTACCTTAAGCCCCGCGCTACTCTCCTCAAGTAGCGCGGGGTCCCCCAGCACTCCCCATGACAGGGGCGGTGACAACGCAGCCGCCCCGATGCTGCCGCTGTCGCGCTCCTTCAGCATGCGTCATTCCTGGTGCTCTTGTAAACGGCGCCTTTTGATGACCCCACGCAGAGCGCAAGGTCGTGGGGACGCCTGGGCGTGCGCCAGAAAGAGAGCAGCGCGTGGCATAGGGGGGGTCGTGGTGAGTGGGGAAACGCCCAAAGAGGTCACTGATCTCTCCATTACTCTTTCTCTCTACACTTAAGTTTGTGTTCAATTGTCACACAAAAGCAGCTGCACACTTGCCAACAAGACAACATCAAATCTGCAGAGTTGCTTTAGGTTACCATGGAAATAAATGCAACTTTATTTTTAAACCTATCGGTTCTTTCAAAAAGTCAGACTTAGTTTGCCTAAGAAGCATAGCCCTTCTGTGTCACTGCACTACTTTTGAACAAAGCAACATCCTTTTTTCCCTTTTTTCGGGGGGGGGGGGGATGTTTCCTGACCCAGACATCGAGTTGAATGTCTAGATTTTCAGTTTAGAAAATGCACATTGCTAATGAGTTGCAGGCACAGCTGATACAATATGCGTTTCCTCCCATATTCACAAGAACGATGTTCACTCAAGGGGAACGAGAGTCTTATCAGATTGGGAACTTTCTCAAATATCATGTTCAAAATTTTATATCCTTATAAATTAAGAAATGCTAGAATGAAGTGACCAGATGTTCAAGCCTCCTTTCTCGCATCTTTAATCGTGTGTGACGGCAAAGATGTTTTAGTGTTTGGCTGTGATGGGGCAGGCACTTCGGCTGGCTCGGCATCGGCCTCTTCTTTTCCAAATACAACTTGATTTTGCTTCCGAAGAAAGAAATTGGGTGATGCTTCCCATGACTTTTTAAAGGTGCAGCTCTCACAAATCACATCCATGTCAGAAGAAGAACAGGAGGAGGAGGGGGAGGAGTTTGGATTATACCAGTGGTGGGATTCAGCAGGTTCGCACCACTTCGGCAGAACTGGTTGTTAAAATAGTGCTTGTAAGCAACCAGTTGTTAAATTATTTGAATCCCACCACTGGAACCGGTTGTTGAATTATTTGAATCCCACCACTGCATTGTGCCCCACTTTTCATAATCACAAAGAGTCTCAAAGGAGCTTACAAACTCCTTCCCTTCCTCTCCCCACAACAGACACCCTGTGAGGTAGGTGGAGTTGAGAGAGTTCTGAATGAACTGTGACTAGCCCAAGGTCACCCAGGAAGAATGTAGGAGTGGGGAAACAAATCCAGTTCACCAGATAAGAGTCCATCGGTCATGTGGAGGAGGGGGCTCATCAGAATCATCTACTCTTACCCACTACACCACACTGCGCTTGCAACATGTGCATGGAAAAACTTGGGAACTCCAGAAGTGTTCCTGGGGTTTTGTTTTGGAAGTGATTTTATGTACATGCACAAGACATCAAGTCACATTCAACTTATGGCAACTAGAGTAAGGAATTTTCAAGGCAAGTGAGAAGCAGAGGTGATTTGCCATTGCCTTCCTCTGCAGAGCCTGCCTTGGTGGTCTCTCATCTAAGTACTGACCAATTGGCCATGCTGGCAGGAGCTGATGGGAATTGTAGTCCATGAACAGCTGGAGAGCCGCAGGTTGCAGACCCCTGTCGCTAGACGATGTCACATTCCGCTAGACCATGCCACATTCCACTAGACCATGCCACATTCCGCTAGACCATGCCACATTCCGTTAGACCATGCCACATTCCGCTAGACCATGCCACATTCCGCTAGACCATGCCACATTCCGCTAGACCAGGGGTAGGGAACCTGCGGCTCTCCAGATGTTCAGGAACTACAATTCCCATCAGCCCCTACCAGCATGGCCAATTGGCCATGCTGACAGAGGCTGATGGGAATTGTAGTTCCTGAACATCTGGAGAGCCACAGGTTCCATACCCCTGCGCTAGACCATGCCACATTTCACCCCCAAGCTGCCTTGGAACATGGCAAGGGTCCAATATTGTTCAGCCTGCTGGTTAAGATTCTCTTTTTGAGCCCTGCTCCCTGCAGAGGTGAGATGGGTATCAGCCAGAGACAGGGGGTTTTCAGTGATGGCACCTTTCCTTAGGCATGTACTCCCCCTTCAAACCTGATGCCTTCCTTGCTTTCTTTTACACACCAGGCCAAAACATTTATTTCTGCCCATTGCTGTGATCAAGGACTGCCTTCAGCCTTTATCTCACTGTGTGCTTTGACAGTGCAGTAACAAAGATTATTCAGATTACTACAGCAGCTCCATTTCCTTCATTTCCTGACTGCCCATGACTACCCTGGCCCATGCAGTATAAGTAGGTGACCTGATTTTAAACCTCCACTCAGCCATGAAGCTCCCTGGGTGTTAGTGACAGGTCTCGAACCTTGAATCAATAAACAAACTCAGGGTTCTTGATCAGCAGCATTTATTGGAAGGCAATGAAACACCCAGCACCCAGCTTTGCTATCCCCTTTATTCAGAAATAACCCTCCTCCCAATTTCCCAAAGAATGTGAGAAAGAGTTACTTGGGAGCAGAGGCACCCCAAGGTCAGCGACAGATAGAGATAAAATCACCTGGACTCCTACCCCCACAGAGCAACAGAACCATCCCATTTCCCATGGGAGCAGAAGGTGTCAGGGGTAAGCCTAATTATCTACAAAGTGTGTAAAACCATAAAGAAGAGATCAAGGGAAGAATGTCCCATTGCAGCCATGGTAACAAATAGCAGGCTGAATGCATATATCTTATAGCAATTACATTGAGCCAGGAATGCATCTCAATCAACTAGACACAATCACTGCCCGTATATTTTGTAACAACTACATTGAGCTAGGAATGCATCTCAGCCAACTAGGTGCAACCCCAGTTAGACAGGTAACTCTCAGTGTAACCAACTTCACAATGCAGTCGTTGTGGGGATAACGTGGGGGATGGTTTGCCCTGAACTCTTTGCAGAATTGCCGAGATGAATATGGAATTAAAAAATATTCTAAAGACCTTGCACTTTCTCATAAAAATATAGAGGGCAACTAGCCAACTGAGGACCAAACCACATGCTGCTTTTCCCCTGACTATGTTCTCCTGATCTGACTTGCTTTCCTTGACGAGACACAGCAACTACAAGGAATGGCATTTTTTAAAGCCTGCAGGAGTCTAGTTCACCTTGAGAGCAGAAGACAGGGAAAAGAGGAGCTCCTCCCTCCCTCCCACCCAATTTATGGAGTCAAAATGGCCCCAGGGGAGAGCTACTTGCCTAACTTTGGGACATGCTGGGAACCTGAATTCAAGGCATTGAAAATGTAATGTGTAGTTCAACCCTCAGCTATTAATCACATCAGAATATACATCTTTGCATTGTACCTTAAGTTGACTGGTGGGATCCAAAACTCATGTTGTCTTGCGATGGCTTTTTGCCTTGAAGTTTTCTTGCTCATTGGAAGCATTTATCTGTAATTTTTATCATACACAATAAAATGTTCACAACGTACAATGTGACCTAGTTAACTTCACAATAACAGACTTTCCCTCGAAGCTGAGGAGGATTTTCTTTAACACTTCAGTAATTCTCTCCCATGACCGAGCATTTATCATTTTTTAGTTTAGTGTACAGTCTATACCGCACAACTGTGAATAAGCTGTACAGGAAAATGGAACCATCAGCCTTTCAACATGAAGTAACTGGTGGGAAAGAAATGATTTTGAGAGACACCGTCGCATGTAAACATGCTTCGGTTTGAAGTCAGACTCTGTTGGAGAGTTTTTTTACAAGATTCTGAGCTTGAGCACACAGAGAGTCAGAAAGAAGTTTCTAAAAAGTGACAATACTATTTAATAGCAATGGGCAAACTTCGTACACTAGATTTGGGACTAAGATTGGTAAACTGGACTGATTTTAATATTTTTGTTTCAGAGCGCAGTTCTGCCATTTGGATCTTCTTGGATTCCCCACGGCACTCATCTGGAGTACAAGAGAGCATGATATGAGAATTGGTAACATGCTCATATTCCAGGTGTAGATGCAATGGGGATATCCGGGGCAGCTTGTCCCGGGTGCTGCCATTGCACTGGGGAGGCAGGGCTGGGGCGTGTCAGGGGTGGGATGGTCCGGGGCATGTCAGGGGCAGGGAGGGCGCACACAGGCAGTTCATGCCCCGGGTGGAGTTCCCCTCCGTCACTGTCATATTCTGTGTCATTTCGTGTCATTGTAGCTTCGAAGACACCTCCCTCAAAACAAAAAGAGAAAAATGCCCACATCTTACTTTACGTTAAAAACGCAATTAGCATTGCAACTACGGACTAATCAACAAGAGGCAATTGATCGTTGCTGGAATTCCTTGATTCAATCAGTACAGGACAACGACTCTAGAAGATTCTGGAAAATAGTCACTGGTGGGCTTAGAGATAGCAGTATCCTTCCTTCTAGTATCTCAAGATCACAATGGTATGAGTTTTTTTGGAAACAATGGGGGAGTGCCAGAATTCTCATTCCACCCTGGTTCATGTTCTACCTTCTGACAACCCCTGGCCTCCCGTGTCCTCTCTTGAGATTGGGAAACTTATAAGCCAACTTAAACGAGGTAAAGCTGCTGGTCCTGACACTCTTCTTCCAGAGTTGTTTATAGTATTTAGGGAATGGTGGTCCCTTATATTGGCACGATTGTTTAACATGGTTAACCAAACAGGCATAATTCCCACTGTGTGGAGCTACTCACTTATCATCCCTATCTATAAGAAGGGTGACCCTAACAGTCCATCTAATTATAGACCAATCAGTCTTCTCTCGGTCTTGGGAAAACTTTATGCCAAATACCTCCTTGGGAAATTAACTGATTGGATTGTTGATAAAAATGTCATAGGGAAGGAACAAATTGGATTCCAAAGGGGTAAGTCAACCCTCGACCACTGCCTGGTGTTAAGTTGCTTGATAACTAAATATAAGAGGAAAAGAGCCCCTTGTATGCAGCCTTTATCGATCTCCGAGAGCATTTGATTCTGTTAATAGAGAGATTCTCTGGAAGAAACTCAGCAGCCAAGGTGTAGAGCCAAGGTTGCTTGAATTAATTAAGATCCTGCACACAAACACCTATTGCCACATGAGATGTAACATGGAGGGATTGTTAACCCCAAAATTCAAGTTACTAAAGGGGTAAAACAAGGTTGCGTATTGGCTCCTACACTCTTTAAGCTCTTTATTAACGATCTAGCTTCCACACTAAGTGAGGCCCAAGTACATAGTCCAACTCTGGACTCAACTTCCATACCCCTGCTTCTGTTTGCTGATGACGCAGTTGTACTTTCCCGCTCACAAGTCGGACTAAGGAGAGCTTTAGAGTGTTGTATAGAATACTGCACACTCAACGATTTGCAACTTAACTTAGATAAATCCAAAATTGTGGTATTTACCCATAAATGGAAAGCCACCAATTGGCGGATAGGCCACAGTAGTTTCGAGCAGGTGCAGTCATATAAATACCTAGGGCTTACCTACCATCATAGGGCCTCCTGGACACTACATAGGAATCAGGCCATCTCCGCTGCTAAATTAAGTGCCTCAGCCATTATACGCTTCCTCTATGGGAAAGGCCGAGGATACATCCCTGCAGCGTTGAGAGCATTTAATGCCAAAGTGAGTCAACAAATCCTTTATGGGATCCCCATCTGGATAGGGGCATGGAGCAGAGAGGTTGAAAGGGTCCAGTCATACTTTCTGTATAAAATCCTTGGCTTGCCCCATTCTGTTCCCTATGCTGGCCTGTGCTTAGAAACAGGCCAGCATCGGCTGGAAACTCTGGCCTGGTGCCGTACATTCAAGTTTTGGGCCAGGATTTGTTTTAATCGAGATGAACTGGACTATACATCCCAGGGACGCTCCATCCTCCACACAACCCAGTGGTGGGTTAAAATCGAAGCCAAACTTAATGAGTTGGGCATTTCCTTGGAGGACCTGCTAATGCTAACAGAGCAGGAGGTCTATGGGGCTATCAAGAAGAGACTTTTTGACAGAGAGTTTCAACAGATGCTAGAAGAGAAAAATGACACATATGCACTGAATTGGCAGTGAAAACTAACTTTATTCATATACTTTTTAAATGGCAGGTGAGTGAGCTGCAAGCAGAGGAAACCTCTGTGGGAACATTTTGCACATGGTGGGCGGCATGGAAAATTCAGCAATGGGAGAAAATGGCAGGTGCAAGTTGCAGTGAAAATGGAAGAAAGAGCTGTAACGGGGGAGGAGAGAATCAAATGTTTCCAGAACTCCACACAGAGAGCAGAAAACATTCTGAAAATGTTTTCGGGGGGGGGGGGGGGGGTCCAGATTTTAACATTTTAAGATTTGCGAAATAAAACATTTTCAGGGAAAATAAAACATTGGCAATTTTTTTTTGGGGGGGGGGGGAGAGACTGCAAAACATTTTATTTTCTGACCAGAAAATGTTTTATGTCGTGTAGAATAGACCAGAGTCACAGCCACTCTTAGGGGAGAGGGTATAACCCAAACAGTGTTGCCATGAGATGAGGTTCAAATGGTTTTGGGGATGTATTGTCGAAGGATTTCACAGAGAGAAGTCTGGACACAGTGTATAACAGACTTCTCTCTGTGGTACATCCTGAAGATGCCGGCCACAGATGCAGGCAAAACGTTAGGAACAAGATCTATCAGACCACGGCCACACAGCCCGGAAAACCCACAATAACCAGTTTTTGGGATATTTTGCTGCCTGGATTTTTTTGTACAGATGGGACTGGAAGTCAGAATACTTCCTGCCCTCTCAGAATCCAAGCAGGTCTGTAATTCCGTGGTCCACTGTCTGCTCTCTGACACCCATTCCAACCCCTGGTTTTCCATAATTGAAGAAAAAATTGCTTCTATTGGACTGTCAGTGGATTCACTTTGCCCTTTGTCCTATTCAGAAGCCTATAGAAAATTAAAAGGTCAAGTACTGGATAGAGAGTTCTCTACCCTAATCACAGCAGCCAAGACAATTTTATCTCCCTTGTATTTTTATCTCCCATTTGAACAGGGCCACTTGGCACACTACCTGTATTGTTTAATAAACCCTGCTCAAAGGAGAGCCATAATGCTCGCCAGGTTTAATGTTATGCCTTCTGCCTTGTTACATGGCAGATTTAACAAGCAAGAAAAGGCTAAAAGATTGTGCCCGTGTAATGATGGCTCAGTTGAATCTCTGGCCCACCAATTACTACACTGTTTCAGATTCAAGGAAATCAGATCCAAGTATGTGAATCTTGCTCCTTTACATTTACCCCATCTCCCCAATTTACTTAGATTACACTACTTGCTGGATAATCCTGATCCTTCTCTCTGTAGGATAGTGGCAGACTTTCTCCTGGAAAGTACTAAATGCCAGTAGATTTCCTTCCACTTAACATTTATTTTCTGTACTGTATATGCTTTTTTAATCTTTTTTTTACTATTGTTGTACTGTTGTCTATGCCAATAAAGGCTTGCTTGCTTGCTATGAATCCAACCAGGTCCAATAGAGCTCAGGTTCCCCCATCTTTGGCACTGAAGCTCTAGATGCCAATAAAGGCCTTGGATTGGATAGTTGGTATGCACACCCAGCTCTCTCTGTGCATTCACATGTTCAGTGGGTGTTTGGAATAGGGCTGCACCCCATTCACTTTTACAGAGTGTTCCTAATCCAGCTTCACTGTCATTGAGTGGACAGATTTCTTGTATATAGTAGGATTTATAAGGCCAGTGTTTGGTTTTTTTTTAGTTCTATGATGTTTGTCATCAAGAGACAAATGTAATTGTTGTTTGGTGTGTGAAAACTTCTTTCACAAACAGATGAAGTCATTTTCCCTATAAACGTTTCAAGCTCTGCATCAAAAGAAAAAGAAAAAGAAAAGCAGTCATGTTCTGACTGTTGCAGAGTTACAGATACAGAAGTTTTTTCCCCCCACTTGATGGTATTATTGATGAGATAACAGTAGTAGTTGGAAAACCTTTTGGGCTTTAAAATTGGCAAGGAGTGAGATACTCAAATGATACATGCCAACCCACCAGCTGAAGAGAGGATTAGAGACAAATATTCTGTTTATAAGCATCTTTACCTTCCTTCCCTCTCCTCACTAAAACAATGGGGCAACATAGTTTGGGTTATGCTGTTTCCAAGAAAGCATAACAAAAACGAAAACTGCTCCATTATATTTTTAAAAATCACAGTACTGGAAGTCATCTGTCAAGGCATCTTAAATCACTTATTGTGTGTGTTTTTTTAAGTGTTTAAGTTCCAACAGTTTAGATTCCTCTTCGCCCTCCCCCCCAGTTTTGCAAGAAAATACCAAACAAAACAGTCCTGTGGATAAGACATTGGATTTTGCGGTATTTAATATAACAAGGAGAGGGGGAGGGAATAAAATAAATCCCACATCAGAGTAGCATCAGAGTTTTCAGATTGCATTCTTGATTTTTTTAGTTCACTGAACATGCCTTTTATTTCAGACATCTGTACTGTTAGCAGTTTTTTCCCCTAGTTAATAACTTGTATAAGATCTCAGCAACTTAATAAAATAATACCCCCTGAGACATGAAACTTATGTTCTTCATAGTTGCCTAAGTTACCACATAAACTACTCTTGCTTGCACAGTCCTCTTTCTTCATCAGTGGAAAATAATGGCAGTAGCCACACTGTGCACAGCAAAGATCACGGGGATTCAGAAACCCTGAGCCAGAGAACAAAAGAATATTCAGATAATTCTCCCAGGATTGGTTCATAAACAAGATGAGGTTATTGCAGGCAGCGATGGTGGTGGAAGGTGCTGTCAAGTCGCAGCCCGATTTATGGCGACCCCTAGTGGGTTTTTCAAGGCAAGAGACAAACAGAGGTGGTTTGTCATTGCCTGTTTCTGTATAGCAACCCTGGACTTCCTTGGTGGTCTCCCATCCAAGGACTAATCAGATCCAACCCTGCTCAGGTCTGATGAGAGGAGAGGAGGGTTTATGGAGTTTATGTTTGGTCAATTGAAGGTAGCTTCTTAAACTTTAGCCTTGCTTTTTTCTGTTATTAAATTATTGGGGGCCACCAAGACTGAAAAATAATGGGTGTGTCAATTCATTTATTGGGTTGTATGTTGGTACTTTCAAGGGTGCTTATGATCTAGGGTTCTGGACCCTTTTTCCTTCGTGATTCCTATAATGCTTCTCCTGTACCAACCCCCTCCCCCACCCTTCAGTAATCCCCTAAGGCAGTGATGGCGAATCTTTTTGAGACCGAGTACCTAAATTGCAACCCAAACCCCACTTATTTATTGCAAAGTGCCAACCCGGCAATTTAACCTAAATGCTGAGGTTTTAGTTTAGAAAAAAACGGTTGGCTCCCTCTTTCTCTGCCCCATACGCTCAAGCAGGGGCAGCCTGCTCTAGCCTCCAGAAAGTCCCGTGCACACTGCTCTGTGCCTCTCTAGCATCTCTGCCTCCTCTGCGCCACCCCCCCTCGGGCAGCAGCCACCTGGAGCACAGGCACCAGGCCTGCCAGCCGAGTCCTTGCTCACCGTTGGTGTGTGCACGTCATGCTCAGTGGCCCAGGCCAGCCTAGATGTGTGTGTGGAGGGGGGTGATTTTCCGTCCCCCACATGACGAATTCTCTGCACACATGCCCACAGAGAGGGCTCCGAGTGCCACCTCTGATACCCGTGCCATAGGTTCGCCATTACTGCCCTAGGGGTCTCTTGCAGAGTCCTTGCCCCAGGATGGCTTGGTTAGCTGCCACCAGGGGAAAGGCCTTCTCAGATGCAGCCCCTGCCCTTTGAAATGCACTCTTTGAAATGCATTCATGCCCTGCCAGGCTTGTTTAGTTTCTGCAGGGCATGCAGCGCTGAATTGTTAAGGTTAGTCTTGGGAGTGTAATCCACATGTTTGGGTTGTTCTGTCAGAGGTATGGTGCTGGCTGCGTATTTTAATCATTTAACATTTTAATGTTAATATTTTATACCACTTGCCAGTAGTTTTTAGCTAATTTATGCTATTTTTTATAACTTGTGAAAAGACCCTTCGGGTGAGCAGCAACAAAAAAAAAATCTAATAAATAAATAAATAAACCATACCTGCGGGAGTACATCTCCCAATATGTCTCCCCAAAGGAGGAGGAGGAGGAGGAGGAGGAGGAGGAGGACCAAGTCTTGGCTTGGTTTGAATATCTGTGGCAATAACATTGCCATACATAGCACATAGTATGGGTGTTATATGTTTTTCTCCCATGTATTTAGTATTTGTACTTTAGCATATTACAGACATGTGTAATTTCATTTTTACCTTTTGAAATTCAGCAGCAATTATAGTTTTATATTAATATATACTGTGTGGCAAAATGATTTGTCCTTTGTTAGATATAACTACTTGGCTATTTATATAATATTCATTTGTTTACTGGTGGTCCTAAGGAGGTGGTTCCTTTTTTGTTTTTGTTTGCTGTTACTGAAACTTCTTTCCTTCTTTTCTTGATGGTTGGATACGGGCCATTATCTGGTAATCCTTACAACAATCCTGTAAAGTAAATTCCTATCATGATCTCCAGGGTATAAATAGTGGACAGAGACTATAGAAACTGTGACATGCCCAGTCTAAGGTGCCTTTTGCTCATGCAGAATAATGTGCTTTCAATCCACTTTCACAATTGTTTGCAAGTGGATTTTGCTATTCTGAACTGTAAAATCCAGCTGCAAAGTACATTGAAAGTGGATTGAAAGTGCATTATTCTGCATGTATGGAAGGGGCCTAAGGCTACTTTTGTGTCCAAAATCAGTAGTGACATCAGATGCCAGGACATTCTGGTTTTATTTTAATTTTTTGTCTTTCCAATGGTGCACTAAACCATTTGACTGTTTATTTGCAGGTTGAGTTGCCAACTGACAAGGGAAAAACCTGACCTGATAAGAGGTGGCTCTGCCAAGGGAGGCAAATCCTTTTTACAATGCAGAAGTCATCATTCATGTCCATAGAGGAAGCTGCTCTGAAAGGCACAGTTGCCGGAGCTGGTTGAAAAGTTAGCAACCCCCTTTCCCAAAGGTGTTGAAGCAGTGAGCACTTGAGAAGCAGTGCAGAAGTTTAGTTTGAACATGAACCTTTGGGAGAAAGAAGTCTAATTTCTTTTACCCCTGAAGGGAGAGAGGTGACTGAACAACATAATTTCTCCACCACTGCTGGGCTCTTACCTTTCCAGCTTCCCCCACCTGCTCCTTAACTGGGCTCCATGCCCACCTGGTTTTTGAGTAGCAGTGACTCCTTTCTCAAGTGGGGCCATGGCAGCTCAATCCATTGCTTGGCCTGCCTCGTTTTTTTCTGGCCTCTTGCCTTCCCAGCCTTCTTCTTCCACACCCTAAGGTAGGGAGGAAGAGCAGACAACTGCCAGCTATTATTATTATTATTATTATTATTATTATTATTATTATTATTATTATTATTATTATTATTATTATTATTATAATACACATTACAGCACAGCACAAGTGTCTGGAATTCATCTCTGAATATCGAGTCCTTCCCAAGGACCTAGGATATTAGAGGTATTTGGGTAGAATATGTGCAGTTCCTAGAAGTGCTGCTTTCTGCAGCATGTGGACTGATGTTCTGTCTAAGTTTAGGCTTTCCAGATGTTTTTCAAGATTTCTTGGGATTCCTCCTAGAGCACCGACTACTAGTGGGATTACTGTTCTTTTTTGCCACAGTCGTTCGACTTCAATTTGTAGGTCCTTGTATTTTGTGATCTTTTCCAGCTCTTTGTCCTCTACCCTGCTGTCAACTGGCACAGCAACATCTATGATCCAAACATGTTTATTGTCTACCACTGTTATGTCTGTGGTGTTGTGTGCCAGGTGTCTGTCTGTCTGTATTCTAAAGTCCCAGAGTATTTTTGCTTCTTCATTTTCTGTGATCTTCTCTGGCTTGTGCTCGTACCAGGTCTTGCTACAGGGCAGGCCGTACTTTTTGCAAAGGTTCCAGTGCACCATTGCTGCTAGCCTATTGTGACGTTCGAGATAGTCAGTTTGGGCTATTTTCTTACAACAGCAGATGATGTGCTCCACGGTTTCATCATCATCATCGTCGTTGTCGTCGTCGTTGTTGTTGTTGTTGTTGTTGTTATTGTTGTTATTGTTGTTGTTGTTATTGTTATTGTTATTATTATTATTATTATTATTATTATTATTATTATTATTATTATTATTATTATATATTTTTTAAACTTATAGGCCGCCTCATCCCCGAAGGGCTCAAGGCGGCTCACAGTATGGCTGTTCTACAGGACAGCAATCAAAAACAACATAAAACTTAAACCCATTAAAACTTACACAGCAGTTACGAACAGCAAATATAGATTAAAACAACAAAAGTTGTTTAAAACAGAAGTTGTTTAAAACAGGCGCCCGATCTAAAGGCCAAAAGAAAGGGAGGGAGTAGGCAGGGACCGCGATGGAATCAGGGAATCAGGCCCAACCAAGATGGAAAAGATGGAAAACAGGCAGCCTCAGTTTCAGTGGGGGGCAGTAGAGCCATGGCCAGCCCCTCCGAAAGCCCAGTGGAATAGCTTCATCTTACAGGCCCTGCGGAACTCACCAAGGTCCTGCAGGGCCCGGACAGCTACTTCTCCATCTCCCCTTTCCCATCTGGTGGCCTGTCCCCCTGCTAGATCCTTCACAGCAGCTGCTGGATTCTGCACCTACTCAGCTTATGGGACAGTTGCAACTCCTTGCCTGTCTGTGTCTGCAGTGATGTGGCTTATCACCTGACCTGCCATCACCGATCCAACCTCCACTCCATAGAGGAAGGAACAGAGCAGGCAATGTCCCACCCAGCCAGTTCTCTGGGTGGTGGAAGCAAAATTCCTTCTGCCCACTCATCTCAGACATGGTGGCTTGGGGCACATCTGGACTCAGGTGCACCCGGATCCATATCCACCACCCTTGGCATTCTCAACTTATGATGTGCCCAGATCAGGAAGCCCATCCCATTTGGTGGCTTGAGTCCCTGCGTGCCCATCGCAGTAGCTCTGTACATGCCTGCCCCAACTTACTTGCTCCTCTTTCTTTCTCTGGATGAGTGGGATGGACCAGCACACAAGGATCAGGCTTTGAGAAAGCCCTGAAGAAAGGTGCCAATACTCAGTTCCAGCAAGTACCATCACTAAAGCAAGACAAAAACAGAACCTGTCTAGGATTATTAATGAATTTCAATTTAAGCAATAATTGAAGTAAATTTAGAGGTCAGCCAGATCATCACAGGTGTTGATACTCACCAAAAGAGTTTCATGAAAACTAGCAAAATTTCTCCAGGGTATTTTACACTGCAAGATATTCTTCCCAAATACTCCATCAAATGCCATCCTCTCGACCATCTCCCATTTGGCCCGTAGATTAAAATGGGAAACCATAAACAACTTGAAATTTCACCCAAATTTGCCCAGAATTTCAGTCTAATGCACATTAAAATGGCTAATGAAATTCAGTGCAAGCAAATGTAAAGTGATGCAAATTGGTGCAAATCATCTCAACTTCACAAATACACTGATGATGGGAACTGAGCTGGCAGCAACAGCCCAAGAGAGGAGTCCTGGGATGGGAGTGGGTAACTCAGTACAAATGTCAGCATGGTGTGCTGCTGCAGTGAAAAAGGCAAATTCCATGTGGTCGTAGCTAGAACAGGAATCGAAACTAAAACTGTTGCAGAAGGCCAGCGAGGAATAGTGGCTAAGAGCAGGTGTACTCTAATCTGGAGGAACTGGGTTTGATTCCCTGCTCTGCTGCCTGAGCAGTGGAGGCTTATTTGGTGAACCAGATTAGCTTGTGCACTCCAACACATGCCAGTGGGTGACCTTGGGCTAGTCACAGTTCTTTGGAGCTCTCTCAGCCCCACCTACCTCACACGGTGTTTGTTGTGGGGAGAGGAAGGGAATGGAGATCGTAAGCCCCTTTGAGTCTTCCTACAGGAGAGAAAGGGGGGACATAAATCCAACTCTTCTTCTTCTTCTTCTTCTTCTTCTTCTTCTTCTTCTTCTTCTTCTTCTTCTTCTTCTTCTTCTTCTCTCATACTGCCTTTATATAAATCCGTCGTGAGACCACATTTGGGATACTGTGTATGGTTCTGGTCCCCACAACTAAAAAAGAAAATTGAAGAACTTGAGAAGGTGCAGAAAAGAGCAACCAAAATAATCAGGGGGCTAGAGCAGTGGCTCTATGAGGAGCGATTGAAACACTTTAGGCTGCTCAGTTTAGAAAAAAGTTGAGTAAAGGAAGATGTGAGAGAGATCTGTAAAATTATGCATGATGTGGAGAGCGAAGAAGGGATAAAACCTCTCCCGTAATATTAGAACCCCAAGACATCCACTGAAGTTGGTAGTGGGGGATTCAAGGCAGACAAAGGAAGTATTTCTTGACACAGTGTATAGTTATTATGTGGTACTCATTGCCACAGAATGTGGTCATGTTTGCCAACCTGGTAGGCTTTAGAAGAGTAGTGGCCAAATTCAGGGATGATTGGGCTGTCAGTGGCTATTCATGACAGAGATCTCCTCTTTTCAGGATCAGAAGTTGTACACCTCTTTAAATCAATTGCTGAGGGGCACGGACTGGATGATGCTGTCGCAGTCTTCCTAGAAGTAGCTGGTTGGCCACCCTGCGAACAGAATGCTGGATGAGGTGGGTATTTGGTCTGACCCAGCATGGCCCCTCTTATGGTCTTATGTTCTTAATAATCTAGCACACATTTTTTTAAAAAAGTAGAATGGTGATGGGAAGAGCATTTTTTTAAAAGGAGCAGAATCGTAGACACCTGTTCATCAAAAAAGGTTTGTAGGGGAGTATAATTGCTCCACCGGTTCCAGGCCCCACTCTTATTTGCACAGTTTGTCTTGCCTAAGTTTACAAAATAAAAAGGCAGAGTTTGTTTTCAGTGAGGCATGAATTCCTGTCAGAATTCTCCCCCGTTGTTCCTCCCCCATCATCACCTGTGCGAAATTCTATGGGGATGTCACTTTACAGACAGTTCAAACACCTTCCAGCCGATCGCAGGGCTGCTTTCTATGTTCCAGTGCACAAAGATAATGAGTCAGAATTTCTGCAGCTGCAGCTAACCTCACAGCAAGCCACAGGTTCCCCCTCACCTACTGTGCCAAGAGAGGGGTTGTTTTTGCATCTATATCCCAGCAGAGAGCGTCTGCTTTCCCTTACAAAATCCTGGCCACTTTGCCATCAAAATCATTCATTACAAAAACCTAATGTACATCTAATTGCGACATCACACTGAAACTGAATTTGAGCCCTGCACAAATACATTTCATAAATATTGAGGAATGGGGTCAAGAGAGAATAAAATTGGTGTTACTCAGAAGGTTTTGGCCATCTTTCTGGTCTACTGTGAACACACCAGTCCCCAAGACACTTCTGCAAGCTTCCAGCAAATAGTTCCAACAAAGCCATGTTTCCAGACACAGTATGGAGTGAAAATCTAACTGGATATAACAATATATGGGGAAAGGCCATGGCTCAGTGCTTGGTGTACAGAAAACCCTGGCTTCAATAACCAGTATCTCCAGTTGAAAGGACCAGTCAGTAGGTGATGTGAAAGGCCTCCACCTGGCGAACATCTGCCTGTCTGAGTAGACAATCCTCACCTTGAGGGACCAAGGATTTGATTTCAGTATAAGGCAGATTTAGGGTCTCCAAGCCCCCTCCCCTCCCCACAGCCAATCAGCTGGTCGGCAGGGGGACTTAATAGCAGATAGGGAGGTCTAAGCTGAAGTTGCTTGTGACAAGACAACTCCCTGGTATTTGGTTCAAAACTCTATGGTAGAAAGGGCCATATGGTAGAAAGAGTTTTGGGCCAAATACTACAGCATCCCCCAAAACTCTATGGTAGAAAGAGTTTTGGGCCAAATACCACATATCAAAACTCTATGGAAGAAAGAGTTTTGGGCCAAATACCACATATCAAAACTCTATGGTAGAAAGAGTTTTGGGCCAAATACCACATATCAAAACTCTATGGTAGAAAGAGTTTTGGGCCAAATACCACATATCAAAACTCTATGGTAGAAAGAGTTTTGGGTCAAATACCACAGCATCCTCCAGTGCTAATGTAACACTGACATCACTTTCAGTGCATACTGGAAATGGTGATGCCCCATTGCCAGTGACAGTGGCCTAGGCCTCCCTCCCACAACTGGTTGCCAATAATACCTGGCAACCCTAGGCACCTTCCTGTAGTCTTGTGTATTTATAACCACCACAGAGAAAAACAGATGTGTCAGGAAAAGAGACTTGGGAATTTTTGTGACATAGTCTGGTTTGTTTGCAGCTCAGGGTCTGCTGTGACTTAGGATATGCTGGTTTAGTTGTGGTTCTACTAGGAAAAAGTTGGGTAGCCAGTTCAGCTGCGTCTGGAACTAGTTCAGTGCTGTTTAGTGAGGGGAAATTTTTGATGTGATTCATACTGCAGAGCTGATTTGCAAAATTGGGTGTGCCCGTCTAACTTGATATGGTTTATGGCAGCCACTGAAGTACTATGGAGGATGCAGGAAGTATTTAGAACATTAAATATTTGTAATACGTATTTTGATGTGGCCCATTAAATTTCTCTAAATTGTACCTGGAGCCCAACAGCCTTTATCCTTCCTGCCACTTCCCAGGCCTTTACGTGGAAAGGCCGCAGAAGATAATTTCCATGCCAAATTCTATTTTAAAAAAATCCTTCCATATATTCAATTTGCATACTCTGATTTATTTTAGTATGGTTCACTGAAGATACATTTATTTGCACTGACCCTCTATTTGTAGCTAGATTCTACTCTAATAATGGTCAAACTAAGCTTTTCAAATCATGGTTCAGTTTGTGTTCCATTTCAGGAAAAATGAAGGTTCTGTTTTGGATTCAGGAAAAGACACAGCTTATTCCCTCTATACCCTCCAGGGCCCTGTGCAGATGACCCATCTGCATGTTAACTTACTGCATCTGGAAGGAGAGTGTTCATGATTCCTCCACACAATGGCCAAGTTGTCTGCATACTGTGAGTGTGTAAAAG